>NC_091129.1:35920717-36165717 GCF_040183065.1 Periplaneta americana
CTTACAATTTCTTACTCTACTTAATTATTCATCAATAATACTGAATGCTTTATAGCCGCTGGGTTGATAGCTGCGCTTATGTTTGAATCTAAATTCCAGATCGCAATGAAACGTTAAAGCGGTCGATAAAGTCTTTTTAGTAGTGGTGGTCGGTTGATGTTTCGAAAAGTAAAAAGTTAAATTGGTAAATACGTAGTACATCACCCCCATTTTTTAGAAAAGCCGTGCTGTATTTTTAGTCTACGGAATATATTCGTCTTTATGGAAAAACTCACTCCCGCCACTGAGTTACAAAAATGTATTATATTTTCCCTGGACCAAAGACACAATGCAGCATTGCTACGAAGTGGCGCTGAAATGCTGTAATACATGTTAAATTAACTTAATTTGCGGTAACAGTAGTTCTGTAAGTGCGTGTGCAGATGTGGAGCATAGAGCTCTAACAAACGAGCGGCACTGTTCTATTCTTGGCTAGGTACGCCTACATCTTCGACAGGTAAGATAATGTGCATGATATATGAGCCGTTCAGAGCAGAAGTGGTGCAAGTCAAAAATGTGTAATGAGGTTAAAGTAAAAATTCTGTAAAATACAGCGCAAAGAAACAACTAATATTAAATTTATTTAAATTATTAGTAGTCAGTGGATAGCAAGAAGGCATATTAATTGCTACTTTGCGCTGTACTTAACAGATTATTTACTTTAAACCTCATTACAGAATTTTGACTTACACCACTTTTGCTCTGAACAGCTCATATATTTGAAGATATAGCGAGGCAACCCTCCGCCGCTCTGATGTCGGCCCAGTGCACAGATGAAGTGTCGGAAGTCTACCCCTCCTTCTTCCTGACGCGAGTCAAATTTTAAATGATACACATAAAAGCATGTTGATTTCCAATTTTACTTCATTTGGAGCTGCTTATTATTCCATATTTCTATTGAGATTATGAAATTTGCGGTAATTTTGGAATACGTTATATATTATTTTTGTTTTTCCAGTCTTTTCCACATTGATGTGAATCACTATTATACCCACATAAAGCTTGTTTAGCCAGGTGTGATATTCAATTGAATTCAATTCAATTTATTTGGCCATTAGACATACAGTTTTAAGCTTCGTCAGAATATACTGAAAAAACATATAAATACATTTTAAAAAACACTAATAATAGAAACAGTAAAATTTAAGTAATACAATGAAAACATGAAATAATTTGAAACTTTTAAATCGAAGAAAACTAACTAAATTGCGATTAAACTTATTTATTAAAATACAATTTCATACAAATTTGTGTTGAAAAACTCAGCAACAGAATAATAATCGTAACTAATCTAAATAACTTTATTTATTAAAAAACAATTTCGTGTGAATTTATGTTAAGAAACTCATCTACAGAGTAGAAAGGAATAATTAAAAGCCAATTATAAAATCTAGCTTTGAAACTATTGGTTGGTAACTTATAATATTAACTGGGAAGCTTATTATAGACTATAATTTCATCCCCATGACAGAAAAATTTGTACTAGTTTTATGTAATCTACAGTATGGAATATTAATTTGTTCACTATTTCTAATTTCATGATCATGTATATTGGCTATTAATGAGTAATTGTCTATATTTTGTGGAGTGTAAAGGACTAGGTCGTATATATATAAATTTATGACAGTTAATATCTGTGATTGTTTGAAAAGAGGTCGACAATGTTCAAGATATTTTGATTGACATAGAATTCTAATGGCTTTCTTTTGCAAACGGATAGTAACGGATAGGTGAAAAACTTAGCGCGGTAGATGGGAAGTGATGTGAAGGATTAACTAGGGTTGAAAAGATGTCAAGTTGTGGCCCTTTAAATTGGTACTTCGCTTGGAGAGACTTCACAAACATACACTCATAAATAAGGCCAAGGTTTATACACAAAATGTTCAAATGTGCACAATAAAACAAGACATTTGCAAAATCCAATGTAACTAGAGTTTACTACTATTCTTAAAAAAATGAGAATGATATGTCAGGTATTTTCCACCAAGAGCCAATATGTGCACTTCATTTCTTAGTTTACCTTACTTTATCTGGTTACAAAACACAGCCAATAGCGTTTGAAGCTTGTCTATTGTCATACTCTGTTGCTTACAAGGAGATTTTTTAATACTGAAAATTATCGTTTAACATCACATGAAGTTGTTGACAAAATGTTTGTGTACAAATTGTGGTTTTGTAAGATTCAAGTTGAGCACAGTGCTGCAACCAAGATATTTCGAAAGTACCCTGTCTAGTTTCGTCTTCACACTGGTTCCTTGTATGTGAGAAATATATTGTTAGAATTCTAATATTACGAATAATAATTCTGCAGGAGGCATCACGAACAGATTCACACAATCCGTACATATAATACAACAAAATCACGCACTTGACACTCAGACTGCTGGCGTGCCAACAGAGAAAATATGGTGTGTAGGGGTGTTTGGGAATGCTTCTTGTTGTGCAGCAGTGCAAAGGAACAAAGGCAGAGGGTGGTTGTTCGGGCTTTTCCACACCTACCCTTCATATGCAAGGATTTTCCGCCATAGAGTAGAATTAACAAAAATATTATGTGCTTACAAACAATCCCAAAAATTATATTTTTACGAAATATGCTAATTTGGGATTTTCTGACGCAAAACCCTGAAAATATACTACATCGTATGCTCTATAGTCTTTTATAGGCCGTATAGAAGAACGCCTGAAATGTACAAACATATGAAACCGTAACTTCAAATATTCGTCATTACAGGCGTTCAAAACATGTATAAAATGGTTTTGTATGAGTTTCTTACGAATCATCGCCCTATTAATATGACATTCAATGCAAGCCAGTGAATGCACGCTTAACGATCATGTTCATTTTGCTCTTTGCAGAAATACAATTTGTCGACTATGAAGCAGAAGAGGAACTGAGAGCAGAGAAGAAGAAGATGAAAAAGTGTGGTATCTTCCGTAAGCTATTTTGTTGTTTAAGACGTAAGAGAAGTAAACTTTAAGTGTATGACTAGAGGTGGAACAATTCCTTTCTAGACAATGTATCAGAACAACCATAACATTCAATTTGAAAATACGTGCTGGTGCTTATTCCATTTTAATAAAACTGCACTGGAGTAAGGAACGTAACTACAGTCGCTGACTACCAAACTATTCACTTAGGAAGACACTACAGTGTTATTGAAGGGTACCTTGTTTACGAAAAAATTGTTCCATCTCTATTCATTAAAATAGATAAATGATAGTCATAAGTCATTATCTTTACATATCTAATGTATTCAGATTGACTGATAACTTAGATAAGTTTCAATAACAATATTTCACATTATTATCATTATTATTATCATCATCATCACTATTATTATTATTATTATTATTATTATTATTATTATAATCATCATCATCATCATTATCATTATTATTATTATTATTATTATTATTATTATTATTATTATTATTATTATTATTATTATTATTATGTCTTTTAATGCCTATTATTCTCCTTATATTCCTGTCGTCCTCATTGGAATCCTGAGTAACGCTTGTATATGCCTTGTTATTGTATTCCGCTTTCTCGCTCTCCTTGAATTTTTCTTACACTCCTTCTATTTCCTTTCCTACTAATATTCTCCTCGTCTTCTGGTTTCTTTAGACTTCCCCTTTCTACTCGGCTTACCTCGTTTTCCTTATAATTCCCTTGTTCACCTTTATTCCTTTTGTTCTCCTTCCATATCGTCTATTCTATTTACAATAACATTTTTCCTCATTATATTCACCTTATCCTCTATGTATCTGCCTTGATTTCCTCGTCTTCTACTACTTCTGCTTGAATTCGATGTGCTGTCGTTTTATTCTAATTGTTAATATTGTATTCCTCTTATAGTTCTTATATTCCAATTGTTCCATTTATATTCCTCTTATTCCCCTTGTTCTGTGCCCTCGTTCTCGTTCTATTAATCTTATCCTCCTTGCGTTTCATGTTCTCATTGCATGACCTTTTCCTCCTCGTAATCTTTTTCTCCACGTCTTCAATTTTCCTCTCTTTTTTCGCCTCGTTTTGCTTGTATTACCAGTGTTCTCCTTGCTTCCTTTCTCTTCCATTTGTTCTCCTTGCATTCCCCTTGTTGTCCTTATATTCGCCCCGTGCGCCTTCCATTTCTATTGTTGTTGTATTTTCCTTGTTGACTTCTTTTACTCTTTCTTTCCTTGCACGTCTCTTGTTCTCATTGTAATCCAATTATTTTCCACGTATTCCGTTTTTCTCATTATATTTCTCTTCTTCCATTCCACTTTCTCTCTCTGAATCTCGTATGTCGTCTTTGAATACCCTCGTTCTCTTTGTACACCTCGTTTTCTCAATGTACGGCCATTTTTCTGCATTTCTCCTTATATTCGCCTTGTTTTTCCTTTCATTCCCTTTGTCTACCTTGCATTTTTGTTTTCCCTTCATTTCCCTTCTTCTCGCATTCTCTTTTTTTTAATTGCATGCTCCTTGTTCTCCTTGCATTACCTTTATTTTCCTTGTTTTTCTTTTATTACAACTGTTGTCATTGTATTCCTTTCGTTCTTCTTGTATTCCACTTGTACTCCACATATTTCTTTTATTCTCCTTCCATTTCCCTTGTATTTTCTTTGTTTGTTCTTGTATTACCTTTGTTATCCAGATATATCTCCTGGTCTCCAGGTATTCCTCCTTGTTCTCCAGGTGTTACCCTTGTTCTCCTAGGATTAAACTTATCCAGTTATTACCTTGTTCTTTAGGTATTCCACTTGTTATCCTTGTATCCCCGTTGTTCTTCTCGTATCCTCCTCTATTCTCCAAGTACGAGTATTCTCCTTGTCCTCCTCATATTTTATTCCTGTCCTCGTATCCAACACCTGTACTCCTCGTATACTCTCTGTTCTTATGGTTTATCTCCCGATCCACGCCTGTTTTCCTCGAATACTTGGTCTCCTCGTATTCCCCTGTTCTTCACGTATCCTCTGTTTTCTCTTCGTAACTCTAGTTTTCCTTAAATCTTCTATTCGTAACGCTCCTCCGCCTCGTATCCCGCTGTTCTCCTTATATCTCCCCTAATCTCCTCGTATCGTCCTGTTCTCCTCATATCAAATTCTCCACTTATCCCATATTTTCTCCTCGTATCCCGCTATTCTCCTCGCATCCCACTGTTCTCCTTGTATTCCCCTGTTCTTCTCGTATATCTTCGTATATCTTATGTTCTCCTCGTATCGTTCTGTTCTCCTCATAACAAGTTCTCATCTTATCCCAAATTTTCTCCTCGTATCCCGCTATTCTCCTCGCATCCCACTTCTCTACTCGTATTCCCCTGTTCTTCTCCTCGCATCCCACTTCTCTACTCGTATTCCCCTGTTCTTCTCGTATATCTTCGTATATCTTGTGTTCTCCTCGTATCGTTCTGTTCTCCTCACAACAAGTTCTCATCTTATCCCAAATTTTCTCCTCGTATCCCGCTATTCTCCTCGCATCCCACTTCTCTACTCGTATTCCCCTGTTCTTCTCGTATATCTTCGTATATCTTGTGTTGTCCTCGTATCGTTCTGTTCTCCTCATATCAAGTTCTCCTCTTATCCAAAATTTTCTCCTCGTGTCCCGCTATTCTCCTCGCATCCCACTGTTCTCCTGGTACATTCCTGTTTTCCCATCTCTCTGTTCTCCTTGTATATCTTGTGTTTCCTTCATATCCCCAGTTGCCTGTAATTACCCCGTTTTCCTCGTAGTCTCCTTGTTCTCCTGATAATCCCTTGTCCTCCTTGTATCTCGGCTTTTTTCCTTTTCTCCCACTTGTTCTCCTTCTATACCTCTAGTTATCCTTATACGCCGATTGACCTCCTTTTATTCCTCTTGCTCTCTCTGTATTCTGCTTGGTCTCATCGTATACTCCTTGTATGCTCTGTTTTAGTACCCCTTCTTCTTGTATTTTACTTTCCTGCTTGTATTCTCCTTTCTCTCTTTTTACTCCCATGGTTCTCCCTGTATTCCAAGTGCCCTGTTCATATTCCCTATGTTCACCTTCTCCTTACCTTCCCCTTTTTCTCCCCCTGTTTTCCTGTCGTTTTCATTTTATTTACATTTTTCTTGCATCTACTTGTTCTCACTGTATGTGCTTTTCCACCTTCAATTCTCTTTCTCCTCAACGACCTCCTTTTATCCACGTCTTTCCCTCGTTCTCCTTGTAGTAAATTCTTCTTCTTGAATTCCTCTTGTTTTCCTTCCCTTTCGTTTGTACTCTTTGCTTTCCCCTTGTTGTCCTTATTTTCGCATTGGCCGCTTTCAAATTCTGTTCCTGTTCCACTCTCTTCCTTGTTTACCTTCCCTTTCCCTTTCTTTCCTTTCACTTGCCTTGTTCTCCTTGTACTCCCTTTGTTGTTCTTGTATTCCTCTTATTCTCCACATATTCCATTTTTCTCACATTTTCCTTGTGATCCGTCTTTTACACTTATATTTTACTTTTATTTCCCTTGTTCTCTTTGAGATCTCCCTGTTTTCGTTGTCTTCCACTTGTACTCCTGGTATTTCCTTTGCAGTCCTTGCAATGAATTCTTCTCATTGTATTCCGATTGGTTTCGTTGTATTCCTCTTGTTACTCTAGTATTTGCCTTCTTCACCTTATATTCCAATTCCTCATGTTCTCCCGGTTTTCCAGCAATTCGCTTGTTATTTCCGCAACTTCTTGTATACCCATTTTCATCTCATTATTAACCCTGGTTAAATTTTTATTCCCATTATTCATATTTATATTTATTTATTATCTTCATACGGCTTTCAGGTAGTGGTTTCCCTCACATTTCTGCATACGGTCCAACACTACCCTAGATTACATTCAATTACATATCCTAATATATTTCCCCTATCATCTATATCTCCCCATATCTTCCCACTACATAAAGTTAAACCCTAATTCTATCTACTTTTTCCTCCATACTTTCAGATGTACAGTTATTTCCAACTCTTCACCATTTTTTATCTTCCCTCAATCCCATTCCCGGATCCTATACAATACTATCTACCTTACTCTTATATACAAACATTCTCGGCTATAATATACTAATCCATCTCTACTAACATCGTCATCTTACATTACTATTATCCTTAATTTTCTGTTTATCTCAAAAGCCTTTTTATCTCGACTAGTATTCACTAAATTTTTCTACTTTGTCATCTACATTACCGTATCATATTATTTGTCTCATTTATTGTTCCAATGTTCTCCTGTTTGTAATACTTAACTTGCAATTACTTGTTCAATTCACTTTTCACTTTATTGGATAACTTTTACGGTTCACTCTCACTACTTGCACTCACTTTCTACCTCCTATCTCGATTACGTGCAACCCTAAATATATTTACTTATTATTTCCAAATCTTATCAGCCTCACTACCTTTAATGCTTTTCTTCTCACTGATTTATTCTATTCATCTTCTCATTAACACTTCACTACTTATTCCTCTATCTTATTCACATTTCCACTTCAGTTACACTAATTGATCTAATCCTCATGTTTTTGACCGTATCTAATACCACAGACTAAGTCAGATTTGTCCTTTAGTTCACTTATTACACTTCACACGTCTTTGTTTACACTTCCTTGTTTCTTTAACTATCACAAAACTCTCTGAACGTTTATAGTTTCCTCTAGTTTTTCGCACATCTTAGTACCCTATCAATATCTCCCACGGTTGCTGGACTTGGATCATCTGCGCTCTCGTTCTCTGTTATATTTTCGACTTCTTTCTTCTCTTCGTCGCACTCCCTTTCGTAACTTACACTCGCGAGGACTCCTTTCCTTATACTCTCCATATTCACCTTAGATGATTCTCCTGTTTTTCCCAACCCTGGATTCCTCTTCTTCTCTCCCCTTCTTCTTTGATCTATTATCCCCTCACTTGATTCATATCCATGAGTAGCTCCCCCTTCTTCACTAGACTCATTCATCATTACACAGATTAAACCTTTCTTTCTCTTATCATTCGCATACTTCTTTGCCGCTGTATCCTCTATGCCACTCTTCTTTGAAGTGTGCTTCTCATTGTCTGCTAGCTTGGTAAAATTTTGCTTGGTGATCCGTTTTTTGCTCCCTGGTTCGATGTCTTCTTTCTGCGTGTGTCGCCTTCTTGCTCCGACTCCTGATTCATCATTTTTCGTTCCATGCTTCACGTCACGTTCGGATTGTAACAGCTGTTTCGTCCCTTTACTCGGTATTTAACCAAACCTTTGCTTTTCCAACATTTCTTGACTTCCCATATTGTGTATTGCGAATATTTTGTTCTCTTTAGTTTGTACCTTGTACATCCCCTGTCCACTACATATTCTACATTAACTCCAATGTTGTCCTTTGAAGACGGTTGCTCTGTTCGCTTGATTTCATTCTCGTCTTCTGCTTTCGATTCCCGCTGCGCGTGTTTGTCAGTCTGCCTCTTATGTTTCCCTGCCACGTTATTTAATCCAAATTCCGGATGATTTACGTTGTTCTCACAAAACTCCAGGTCAAAGTACCTCCCGTTGACTTTTAGTTTGTCTTCATATATCTAAGCAAAATGTCCCTTGTTTCTATTATTTCTAGCTGCTTTCATCAACGATATCAGTGATTTGCGTCTGCTTCTTTTTTCATAGTTTACTTCTTTTTCAACCCTTATTTTCTTCTTCGTTAATTTTCTTAAATTCCTTAAGATTATTTCTCTTGTTCTCATGCTTGCGAATGTTATTAAAATAGGTCTGAATCTTCCTTTCCCAATTCTGTACGTCTGTTAAATATGGCTTACTCTCACATAGATACCTAAAATCTTCTCGCACACGTTATATATAGTCTCATATGTATCCATTTCGTATTCATGACCGTCTTCTTCCACCCCGAAGAGTATTAAATTCTTCGTTCTTTGCTTATCTTCATAATATCTGATTTTCTCTTCCATTTGCTCATTATCCCGTATCAGATATTCAATCTTCGCACTGATGTCTTCATTTTACACATCCAGTTTCTGATGTTATATCCACTTGTTTCTTCGAGTTTCCTGTACTATTCTGCATTAGTAATCCTCTATTCCTAACTTCATTTCTCCCTTTCTTTATCACTTCCCGTTGTAGCACTTCATCCATTTTATACTGTAACTTCTGCTTTACCACTCAGTCATAGGTCAATGCCTCTCTACGCTGTTCGGTCCCCGCTTCTTCAGCACACGTCCATACTCGGCCAAAACTCGCTGATGACTGCTATTCCCATTATTTCCTTCCATCCCCCATTCTATCATTGTATGCACTATGTTCTTATATTGTTTTCTTCATATAATCCATTCTTCTATTTGCATTCACCTTCTTCTCCTTCTATTTGCTCCTTCGCTTAGATTTCAACCTGTTCTCCTCGTATCCCCGTATTCTCTTCGTATTTTCTGTTATCCGCGTATACCTCATATCCTCGTATTTCCCATATTCTCCTCGTATCCCCGTATTCTCTTCGTATTTTCTCTGTTATCCTCGTATACCTCATATCCTCGTATTTCCCATATTCTCCTCGTATCCCCGTATTCTCCTCGCATTTTCTCAGTTCTCCTCGTATCCCCGTATTCTCCACGTATTTTCTCGGTTCTCCTCTTATCCTCGTATTCCCCTTGTATCCCCGTATTCTCCCCTTATTTCCCTTGTTCTTCTCGTATCCCCATATTCTACTCGCATTTTCTCTGTTCTCCTCGTATCCCCGTATTCTTCTCGAATTTTCTCTGTTCTCCTCGTATCCCCTATTCTCCTCGTATCCCCGTATTCTCCTAGTACTTTCTCGGTTCTCCTCTTATCCTCGTATTTCCCTTGTTCTTCTCGTATCCACATATTCTCCTCGCATTGTCTCTGTTCTCCTCGTATCCCCATATTCTCCTCGTATCCTCGTATTCTCCTCACATTTTCTCTGTTCTCCTCGTATCCCCGTATTCTCCTCGTACTTTCTCGGTTCTCCTCGTATCCCCGTATTCTCCTCACATTTTCTCTGGTCCCGTATCCCCGTATTCTCCTCGTATTTTCTCGGTTCTCCTCTTATCGTCGTATTCTCCTTGTATCCCCGTATTCTCCCCGTATTTCCATTGTTCGTCTCGTATCCCCATATTCTCCTCGCATTTTCTCTGTTCTCCTCGTATCCCCGTATTCTCCTCGCATTTTCTCTGTTCTCATCGTATCCCCGTATTCTCCTCGCATTTTCTCTGTTCTCCTCGTATCCCCGTATTCTCCTCGCATTTTCTCTGTTCTCGTATCCCCGTATTTTCCTCGCTTTTTCTCTGTTCTCCTCGTATCCCCATATTCTCCTCTCATTTTCTCAGTTCTCCTCGTATCCCCGTACTCTCCTCGTATTTTCTCGGTTCTCCTCTTATCCTCGTATTCTCCTTGTATCCCCGTATTCTCCCCGTATTTCCCTTGTTCTTCTGGTATCCCCATATTCTCCTCGCATTTTCTGTTCTCCTCGTATCCCCGTATTCTCCTCGTACTTTCTCGGTTCTCGTCTTATCCTCGTATTCTCCTTGTATCCCTGTATTCTCCCCGTATTTCCCTTTTTCTTCTCGTATCCCCATATTCTCCTCGCATTTTCTCTGTTCTCCTCGTATCCCCGTATTCTCCTCGTATTTTCTCGGTTCTCCTCTTATCCTCGTATTCTCCTCGCATTTTCTCTGTTCTCGTATCCCCGTATTTTCCTCGCTTTTTCTCTGTTCTCCTCGTATCCCCATATTCTCCTCTCATTTTCTCAGTTCTCCTCGTATCCCCGTACTCTCCTCGTATTTTCTCGGTTCTCCTCTTATCCTCGTATTCTCCTTGTATCCCCGTATTCTCCCCGTATTTCCCTTGTTCTTCTGGTATCCCCATATTCTCCTCGCATTTTCTGTTCTCCTCGTATCCCCGTATTCTCCTCGTACTTTCTCGGTTCTCGTCTTATCCTCGTATTCTCCTTGTATCCCTGTATTCTCCCCGTATTTCCCTTTTTCTTCTCGTATCCCCATATTCTCCTCGCATTTTCTCTGTTCTCCTCGTATCCCCGTATTCTCCTCGTATTTTCTCGGTTCTCCTCTTATCCTCGTATTCTCCTTGTATCCCCGTATTCTCCCCGTATTTCCGTTGTTCTTCTCGTATCCCCATATTCTCCTCTCATTTTCTCAGTTCTCCTCGTATTTTCTCGGTTCTCCTATTATCCTCGTATTCTCCTTGTATCCCTGTATTCTCCCCGTATTTCTCTTGTTCTTCTCGTATCCCCGTATTCTCCTCATTTTCTCTGTTATCCTCGAATCCCCGTATCCTACTCGTATTTTCACTGTTCTCCTCGTATCTCTGTATTCTCCTCCTATTTCCCCTGTTTCCTTAGTATCCCCGTATTATCCTCGTATATTCCCTCTTCTCCTCGTATGTTCTCTGTTCTCCTCGTATAACCCGTATACTCCTCTCATTTCCTTTGTTCTGCTGGTATGAATGAATGTATATATTTGTCTTTAAGCAATATACCTTTTGGTGAGGCGGCACTTCACATTATTAGTATACAGTGCCATCTCCCCGTTTTACAATGCCTCTCGTACAAGTCAATTAGGCCATTACTTATTTTTATTTCATCATTGCAATTCTTCCACTAGTCTTTTCTTGTCCGTCATCAATTCCTCCACTAATTTACTCCTAACCCATTATTATACCAAAAATACTTTACTTCTAATTTTAGACCCTCCCTCCTCTATGACACATTTCCCCTCACATCACATCTCTAACTATTTGCACTTTTCACAGCTAACTTTTCCACATTGCTACTTTATTAAGGTCTTAATTTCCTTTTCTCACGATTTATCTCCTCTCCACATCATTTCCTTCGGTCATACAGTTTTTTCACCTTGTTTTCCCCTCTTCCTTCATCACTGCTTCCTGAACTATCTCCTATTTGCGTTACTCTACTTCTCGTGAGCCTAGATTTAGATCTTAGTTTATTCACCCGCTTCGGAATTGCTCCCATCTGATGTCCACTATTTCCATTCAGTTGCACTGAGGTCTTGTTCTAGTGTGCTTGCTGAATACCAGTTTGCGTCATTCTTGTTTCTTCTTCAGATGACGTCACTGCCTGCTTTCCGGAAAATTTCGCTGAGTTTAACACGTTCGCATTTGCCTCGCGTAAACTCTTCACACTTGTGTCACTAACTTCGCCTTTAGATACGATATTCTTGTTTTTTCTTTCAAAATTATTTTGTCCCTTTCCTTTTCATCCGAGCCTACAATCAGTTCCTTTAACGTTACTAGACACTACTCAACACTAAAAACCAAATTGTTTATCTTAAATTTGTCCTTGATAAGTATAGCGAATTGTCTATTTCTTCGTGCTGCTTTAAGAAAATGGATTAAAACTCTTCTTCTACTTCTCACTTCGTAGCTCCAGTCGTTATCTATTCTGATCGATGTGTTCCCTAGCATCCTTATATTCTTCATAATCCTCTCCTTCGTAACCGAACTCTTAAATTTTACTAATGTTGGCCTAAGTTGTTCTGAGTTTTGTATTTGCATCTTTCCTATTCTAAATGCTTCCTGTACTTGTCCATCGCTCACGTCCATATCAAAACATTCCCAACACACTTCTAATATCTTCTCATATTTATCGATAGTCTGTTCTCTATTTTTTCTTCTATCCCGAAAAATAACAAGACTTTTTCTCCTCCTCTCCTCCTCAAAGTGATCCCATTTGCTTTTTAGAATTTCGTTTTCCAGTTGAATTTCTTCCATCTTCTTCCTTAGCTCTGCCATGCTCTCCTTCATTTCCCTTAGGTCTTGTTTCACTGCTCTGTCCTCCATTTCACTGTTACGCACACTTATTCACCGGTTTAACACAAGTCAACGCCTCTACTACACGTTACTATCCCTGACTTGCATAAAGCGAACCGACTTCGTCTGCAACTTGCTTAAGACTGTTCTGCTCATATACCTCTATTCTCCTCGTATTTCCTTTGTTCTCGTATTCCCCTTATTCTCCACGCAATTAATTTCAAAACCAGAGCCGTGTCTATGTGGTGATAATTTTCTTAGAATTTCGCATGTCACTTTCAAATTTACTTTTCTCTTTTTGTGATGAATGAAGTATCAAATTTTCAAAGTAATGTCGCAGTAATGTAACATACGTATCTGTCATAGTGCAATAGCAGAACACAATATATCCTTTCCCTAATTTTCTTCGACGCGAAAATTAATTTAAGCACATTTCAACAAGATAAAACGAAACTCGTTAATTATAACAAATTTATAAAGATAATAATATTAATATAATTATATTATTATTAGCGTTATTATTATTTTTCGGATCTGATGTAAGATTATTATAATATTTTATATATTATTTAGTTGGACATTATTGACAGCAGTATATATGTAGTGAAATAGGCCTAAATAACATAATAATTATTACTTTAACTTACTCTTCATTTCAATCAATGAAATAGGCAAACTACAATAAACACGATGTTGCAGTAATTTTCGATTTCACTGAGGACACTCGTAAGACCTAAGAATATGATAATCATTTATATGAAACCCATGGCTATGGCATTCCACGACGCAATTATTTCGGTTTTCTCTTCGGAAACTATCTGCTAAACCTACCAAGTATATAGAATGAAAATGGTGGTATGCCAAGATTCATTGCCTCCATTGCGGAATCATTAAATTCTTTCTTTCTTGCTGAAATATTAGAATGGTTTGACAAGAACTCATAGTATGAAGTACCGCTAAAATTATACTTTCATGTTCCGAAAACAACGTTCCACAGATGTGGTCGAGCTACGCATTAACTGGCAGACAAAAATACTGCCAGTTACTCTCAACGTATATAAATAAGATAACGTCAAATGTTTAAGTGTATTTCCTTGGAAAAATACATATCATATTTAGTTAAAATAAGGTAAATTGAAAAGTACACCGTTTTTCATAATGATCGCGCAAATTCGCCTGTAAAATGTTGTCATAGATGAATTATAGGCTACTTAACACTAAACATGCACTGAGAGGCATTCGGTTTAATTATTATCGCATAGTAGTACCAAAATCACATTGGTTGGAGTAAATCATTGCACGTCGATACGATAAATGAATTTGTGAAATAAAGAGGACCGACATAACTAAAACCATGTAAAGTCGAGGAAAAAAAATAGATCTTTAATCAATATTTTTCATTCCACTGCACATTTCCTGTGTTAAAAATGCAATAATTTCAAGTTGTGGCAGCAAATGTACTGGGTTGCGTCTGTTCTAAGTTCTTCCAGTTGAAGTTCACTTTACTACAGCGGTCAATGAGTGGACAAACATGGAGACAGCTTTTCCTGGACGTGCAACAGTGATGATGAGATAATGCCAAATCATATTAATACCACGCCATGAAGACACTTCAGAGACATGGAGGTAGATCATTACCGTCTTAATCCCGGCACCAGAACGAGGTGGTATGGTCGGCACCACGCTGCGATTGTCTTTTGCCTCTGGGAAGATCCCGGCATTCATCTACAATTATTAACCATGAAAAACCTGGAGCAGTTACTTAAGAGATGAAAAAGAAACTAAAGTGTATTGGAGACAAAAATACTAGTTTCTCAATCATATGTGGTGAGCGAGATGTGTTAGTGAAACAATTTAAATTCTGACAGAAGAAATGCAGCAAAATTATCAGTGACATAATTATGTCATTGTTATGGGTTTATCACTTTTTGCGACGTCGAAAGATTTTCTTACAGTAAAGTATTGTTTAAGTGACCACTTCATTTCAACTTCGGCTATTTTTTAATATGTTAAACGAATGCGCCTTTTTTAAAATAGAAAAACTTTTATATAAATCTCATCATAATATATGAAAATTAATTAAAAAAGAATTTATGAATGAAGTGAAGGCACAGGAGATCAAACTTACGGCAGAAAAGAATATAGAAAAACGAGAGACGAGAAAATAAGAAATGAAGAGCATAACATTCGTACGAATGCCACAATACGTTCTTACCTAGTGTAATAGAATAATGCAATAAATGCGAGTGCAACTGCAAAATGTTAATAATTTAATAAAACTTTCGATGGCCAACTTATTTTTGATATGATTACAAATTACCATCTAAATAAAAGGCAAATAAACTGAAGAATAGAAATGAAGGAAATAAAGGCAGAAAGAATAAATACGGGAAGAGATATTGAAAAAAAAATTAAATGGAAAAAAATATAAAGAGTCACAAAATTAATATAAATCGGTCACAGCATTACTGAACGACAGAAATTCAATGGCCTACGAAATAAAAGAAATGTACAAAGAAAAGAAGGTTGTTTTATATCAATGGCTAAGAGGTGATACGTCGTAGGCCTAACTACAAAGTGTTATTTATACATCTTGATTACACAACTTTTAACACTGTATCACTTCGGAATATGTATGATAAGAACTTTTTTGTGTTAAATGTTAACGTACCTTGTTAACGACCGAAAATAGGTCGAAACATGTTAACAAGGTACGTTAAAATTTAACGCAAGAAAGTTCTTATCATACATATTCCGAAGTGGTTATTTAGTTTAACTGCATTATATTACGTATAATAAATATTTTATCATTATCTTCACAAAATTGAGCAGATAACTAATATTTTGCCCTCGTGTAGAAGATCTTGCAAAGCAGAAGCATATTATTATATAAAAAGTTTGTCTATTTTGAGAGAAACTAACTGAAAACCTCGCGGATAAATAGTAATAAACTTCAAAATTGAGATCGACAGTTTTCTGGTTGCTAACAGCCTATCAATCACATATTGTTTTGTTTGGTTAAATAATTATGTAAATATGTTAACAAATTATTTGATTATGCTGCTTGAAAAATGGCAATCCTCTTGTGTTTCCAGTAAAAATTAAAATTAAACTCTTGTCACTGAAGTATCTCTGTCTGCAGTAAAGGGATCTATAAAAATCCTAAGAAACCATCTCTACACGTAAATAGATCTACTCATTTAAGTTGGGTCTTGCAGAGCAGTATATTAGAGAGTACCGCATTCTCGGCGGCGGCGGCCATATTTACTCCTGGCTCGGAACAGAAGCGTAAGCAGTAATGCTAGAAGGAAGGTCATTAAAGGCGATATCATACATGTTGTTGTGGTTTATTGAATACAGGAGACAAGGATTAATAAACATTATTGCCATAGTGAAATGACTCATTAGAGATAACAATTATTTATGTTATGTCCATTTTAATAGGCATAACATCAGCAATTTTCTACTGAAATTCTCATAACAACATTTCGACTGCCACATTTAGCAGATTGTTGTAGTGCATTTGCTATAACAGGCAATTTTCTTAACAATAAATATATTCTAGTCCTAAAATACAGTGATAAGACGTTTTCAAAAATATTATAACAAGTTGGGAACGTATGAGTTGAAGTGTTAATGAATAAAGACTTCAAATCCTTTAATTTCAACTCATTTTCTATCAACGTTTCACATTTTTCTGCATATAGAATTATATCAAATACGAATTTACAAGGGTATACAAGTGACATTACCTTATACGACTTGAGAGTCACTAATGTGCTAATAAAATTTATAGATTCATCCCTGTTATCAGTTATTAGAGATGAAAAACAGTTTTCACAAATATTATATAACTTATTTTGTTTTATTTTGAACAAAACTTTTCCCAACAAATAGTAAAGAGCTTGTTGTTCACTCAAGTCACTATTTATATTTTCAGTTAAAATACAATTTAGCCTATATCAATTTCCTTTTACTTACATTCATCTTCACTAGACCTTTCTGTTTCGGATTTACTTACATCTGTACCTAGAAACTCAATTAATTGTTCAGAATTGCAAACTGCGTAATTTTAATGCTTCGTTTTTTAGAAAAACTGAGAAATCGCAATGCAGTCTTGAATCATTTTGCAACCGGGATTGGATTTATGGAATGGGCAGTAGAAAATAAATTTTCTAACGCATCCTGCATGCATCTATCTGGCATAAGATATTAATCAGTGAGTGGAAAAAGGGAATAACTACTTTGAACCCAACTTTTCAGGAAACAAAAAAAACTTTCTACAGCTTTTCTGTTAAGTTCGATTTAAATGTTGTCAACAGTAAAATTGTTCACTACTGTTTGTAGTATATGTATTAATACCAAACTTTTCTCTATGCCTTGTTAATATTTGTATACATGTTTTTTAAATTTTAAAACTTATTCCCTTTTTCCACTCAATCATACATTTACTTTATTAGCTTCCTAACCTCTCCTCCATTTTTTTCCTTCTTTAAAAATGTATATAAATGATTAAATAGGTTAATAACGACTTCCACATTACAATTTTATGGAAAAAAATACACAGGGTGAATCAAAAGTTTAGAACCAGATAAATATATTCCATATGCTTGATTTTCGACTAGTATAGGTATTATCAGTATTTGTAAGACTAAATGCTCTACCAGTGACACATTCGATTATAGCTCTCAGCTATTTAAAAAGCCGCCATTTTGAATGCAACTTCGAAATTTTAAATGGAAAGGGGATCATGTAGGTACTCAAAATCATAGAAATTTTCTGAGAAAAACAATGGTGCAATCCGTTTTCAGATATCAATAATCGTTTTCAAGTTATTTAAAGATGACTGTAATAATGACACAAACATTACTTACTGCATCTACAGATATTTTGTAACATGGTACGATACTAAAGAGGCTTTGGAAAAGGTGATTTCATGAAATTCTGGTAATTAACTTTTCCTGCTATACTGTTCGGTTAATCTGTGACAGTTTCAATGCATTGTTGATTATTTGAAGCTTTCCTACAACAAATTTCTTTATGGCATTATCGAAAGAGTAAGGAATTGGGATAATTCTTCGTTCTGATAGGTTAAGCCACAGAAATGTTGCAGCAGACTAAACGAACAGTTCTCTAGACATTAGATTGGTCAACGTGGACCAACGTGGACCAGTAGAATGGCCGGCCATGTCTCCAGATTTAACAACTCTTGATTTTTTCTTTTAGGGTTACATAAAGAGCTTGATAGGATGAAGAGAAAATTGAGAATGTGGAACATTTAAAGAACCGTATCATTGAAGCCTGTGTTAAAATCACCCCGGGAATGCTACAAAATGTTCTATTCATATTCTCAATTTTCTCTTCATATATCAAGCTCTTAACCAAGAGGTGTTAAATCTGGAGACCTGGCCGCACGCATCACTAAATATATGCAGTTCTGTAACAAATTCTTGCAAATACATGGACACATAGTGGGAAAGAAAACTGCAGACTTCATCTGGACCTTTATTCCCAATTCCCTCATGGTATGTGTAGAAAACAGACATGTTGTTAGAAAAATTATGAATACAGAATATGTACATCCGAAGCTTGAGAATACAAAACATCATTCTCCTGTACAGGAATAAAGGGAAGTGACAAGTTCTGCATGTAGTCGAATAATAGCCCAACATCATTTTCCCTTTGTTTACATGTACAGTATCAGTTACTTCATGTAGCTTATTATTAGTTTATTATAAAACTTTTTTCAATATTAGCTGTAATAGAACAGCTGAGTCAGCCACTGGCACAATCTTGAGTGGAAAAAGGGAACTACTACAGAAGTTATTTCCTTCTTCCACTCAACACAGCACAAACATGAGATTTTACCTGGGTAAGAATGCTAATAATATTCCCTTTTTCAGTTCATCCAATGAGTCTATCATTGAGGAACAAAATGGCTATCTCAGTTCAATTTAGCAACAAAATGTAGTTATTCCCTTTCTCCACTCACCGGTTCTTTGAAGTTCGCTTTATTAAGACAATTTTCATGAAAATCAAGAACTGTTTTTGTTACAAATATTATACCAGTTTGGGATGGCTTCCAGCGTCCCCTTTAGCCCACCTTGATGATTTCAATTATAAATATTTTGTCATTACTTACTTATGGCTTTTAAGGAATCCGAAGGTTCATTGCCGCCCACACATAAGCCCGCCATCGGTCCCTATCCTGTGCAAGATTAATTCAGTTCCTATCGTCATATCCCACCTCCCTCAAATGCATTTTAATATTATCCTCTCATCTACGGCCTTCCCAAAGGTTTTTTTCCTCCGGCTTCCCAACTAACACTCTATATGCATTTCTGGATTCGCCCGTACGTGTTACAATTCCTGTCCATCTCGAACGTCTGGATTTAATGTTCCTAATTATGTCAAGTGAAGAATACAATGCGTGCAGTTCTGTGTTGTGTAACTTTCTCCATTCTCCTGTGATTTCATCCCATGTAGTCCCAAATATTTTCGTACTTACCTTATTCTCATACACACTTAACCCTCCGCTGGACACGTTAAAAATGTTACGTGTATTGGCAAATGGGTCATGGGGTCTCAAAAGACCTCACATGCCCAGCGAAGGGTTAAACCTGTTCCTCTCTCAAAGTGAGAGTCCAAGTTTCACAACCATACATAACAGATAACATAACTGTTTTATAAATTGTAACTTTTAGATTTTTTGATAGTTGACTAGGTGAGAAAATCTTCTCAACCGAATAACAAACATTTCCCGTATTTATTCTGCGTTTCATTTCCTCCCGAGTGTCATTTATATTTGTTACTGATGCTCCAAGATATATGAATTTTTCTACCTCTTCGAAGGATAAATTTCTAATTTTTATATTACCAGTTCTTATAATATTCTGGTCACGAGACATAATCTTATACTTTGTCTTTTCGGGATTTACTTCCAAATCCTTCGCTTTACTTGCTTGAAGTAAAATTCTCGTGTTTTCCCTAATAGTTTGTGGATTTTCTCCTAGCATATTCATATCATCCGCATAGACAAGTGGCTGTAACCCGTTCAATTCCAAACTCTCGCTGTTATCCTGAACTTTCCTAATGGCATATTCTAGAGCAGCGTTGTCGGACAGAGACTAAACGGAGCGGAGCGCTCCACTAGACGGTTGTGTGCTCCGGTGTTTCCACAGACATAAGCAAGTTCACGCTCCGATCTAGCTCCACAACCGGTTTTGGAGCTTACAACTCTGACACTACTGTTCTAGAGCAAAGTAAATGTGACAGTGCAGCTCCTTGCTTTAGCCCGCAGTGAAAAATTATGTCTTTGAGAAAATTAATGATAGAAGTATATTCCTCGTCTTGTTTGTGACTTAATGCTAATTTTGTATAACAACAACCTGCAAATTCACAGATAAGAGGTATTCAATTGTAAATGAATGTAACTGTAATCAGTTAATCACTCTAGTCGAATTTGAAGTTCCTATTTATAGTAATAGAATTAATAAAACGTTTTTTTAAGGTGTCCCTGGACAAATTACAGTACAAACAATACCATATATAGAAGTTGTTGCTATTATAATAATTATTTTAACAATTGTGATATTTTTTGTTCTAGATGTTTTATATCTGCCACAGTACAAACAGCCCAACCTACATGCAATTTAGTTTAGTTTAATTTGTATAAGTTTTATTTTTTTAATTGCTAACTTTCTGTTATTTGTAAGTAGTTTACCCTTATTATTGTAGGGAAACTATGATAAATAAATAAATAAATAAATAAATAAATAAATAAATAAATAAATAAATAAGGTAAGTAAAGAAGGTAAGTAAGGTAAGTAAGGCAAGTAAGATAAGTAAGGTAAGTAAGTATGTAAGATAAGTAAGGTAAGTAAGGTAAATAAGTAAGGTAAGTAAGTAAGTAAATTAAGTAAGGTAAGGTAAGTAAGTAAAGTAAGTAGGTAAGTAAGTAAGGTAAGTAAGGTAAGTAAGTAAGGTAAGTAAGTAGGGTAAATAAGTAAGGTAAGTAAGTAGGTAAGTGAGTAAGTAAGTAAGGTAAGTAAAGTAAGTAAGGTAAGTAAGTAAAGTAGCTAAGTAATGTAAGTAAGGTAAGTAGGTAACTAAGTAAGGTAAGTAGGTAAGTAAGGTAAGTAAGTAAGGTAAGTAAGATAAGTAAGTAAGGTAAGTAAGTAAGGTAATAAGTACGTAAGGTAAGTAAGTACGTAAGTAAGTAGGTAAGTATCTAAGGTAAGTAAGTAAATAAAGTAAGTAAGTAAGGTAAGTAAGGATATTAAGTAAGGTAAGTAACAAAAGTAAGATAAGTAAGCAAGTTTGATAAGTAAGCAAGTTTGATAAGTAAGCAAGTATGATAAGTAAACAAGTAATGTAAGTAAGTTAAGTAAGTAAGGTAAGTAAGTAGGTAAGTAAGGTAAGTAACTAAGGTCAGTATGTAAGATAAGTAAGCAAAGTAAGTAAGTAAGGTAAGTAAGTAAGGTAAGTTAGTAGGGTAGTAAGTAGGTAAGTAAGGTAAGTAAAGTAAGGTAAGTAAGTAAGGTAAGTAAAGTAAGTAAGGTAAGTAAGTAGGTAAGTACGTAGGTAAGTAAGGTAAGTTAGTAAGCAATGTAAGTAAGTAAGTAAGGTAGGTAAGTAAGTAAGGTAAGTAAGTTAAGTAAGGTAAGTAAGTTAAGTAAGGTAAGTAAGATACGTAAGGTAAGTAACTAAAGTAAGGTAAGTCAGAAAGGTAAGTAAGTAAGGTAAGCAGGTAAGTAAGAAAGTAAGGTAAGTAAGTAAATTAAGTCAGGTAAGTGAGCAAGTAAAGTAAGTAAGCAAGGTGATTAAAGTAAGAAAGTAAGTCGGTAATAAGTAAGGTAAGTATGTAAGTAAGGTAAGTAAGGTAAGAAAGTAAGTAAGGTAAGTAAGAAAGTAAGGTAAGTAACTAAGTAAGGTAAGTAGGAAAGTAAGCTAAGTAAGTAAGGTAAGTAAGCAACTAAGTAAGGTAAGTAAGTAGGTAAGGTAAGTAAGTAAGGTAAATAAGTAAGGTAAGGAGGTAAGTAAGGTAAGTAAGTTAGGTAAGGTAAGTAAGTAAGGGAAGTAAGGAAGGTAAGTAAGTAAAGTAAGTAAGCAAGTAAAGTAAGTAAGGAAAGTAAGCAAGTAAGGCAAGTAAGTAAGGTAAGTAAGATAAGTAAGGCAAGTAAGTAAGGTAAGTAAGTAAGGAAGGTAAGTAAGTTAAGTAAGGTAATTAAAGAAAGTGAGGTAAGTAAGTAAGGTAAGTAATATAAGTAAGGTAAGTAAGAAAGTAAGGTAAGTAAGAAAAGTAATGTAAGTAAGGTAAGTAAGTAGGGTAAGTAAGCAAATAAGGTAAGTAAGTAATGTAACTGAGGTAAGTAAATAAGGTAAGTAAGGTAAGTAAGTACTAGGTAAGTAAGGTAAGTAACTAAGTAATTAAGTAAGGTAAGTAAGTAAGGTAGGTAAATAAGTAAAGTAAGTAAGGTAAATGAGTAAGCAAAGACAATAAGGTAAGTAAATAAGGTAAGTAAGGAAGTAAGGTAAGTAAGTAGGTAAGATAAGTAAGTATGTAAGATAAGGTAAGTAAGTAAGGTAAGTAAGTAGATAAGTAAGGTAAGTAAGTAGGTTAAGTAAGGTAAGTAAGTTAGTAAAGTAAGTAAGGTAAGTAAGTAACGTAAGTAAGGTAACTTAGTAAGTAAGGTAAGTAAGTAAGGTAAGTAGGTAGTAAGGTAAGTAAGTAAAGTAATGAAGGTAAATAAATAAGTAAGGTAAGTAAGTAAGTAGGTAAGTAATAAAGTAAGGTAAGTAAGTAAGGTAAGTAAGTATGATAAGTAAAGTAAGGTAGTAAGTAAGTAATTAAGTAAATTAAGTGAGGTAAGTAAGGTAAGTGGGATAAGTAAGATAAATAAGTAAGGTAAGTAAGTAAGGTATGTAAGTAAGTAAGGCAAGTAAGTAAGGTAAGTAAAAAAGGTAAGTAAGTAAAGTAAGTAAGGTAAGTAAGTAAGATATTTAAATAATGTAAGTAAATAAGTAAGGTATGTAAGGTAAGTAAGGCAAGTAATTAAGGTAAGTAGGTAAGTAAGGTAAGTAAGTACGTAAGGAAGGTAAGTAAGGTAAATTAGTAAGTTAAGTAAGTAAGTTAGTAATTAATCAAGGTAAGTAAAGCAAGTAAGGTAAGTAAGTTAATAAGGTAATTAAGGTAAGTAAATAAGTAAGGTATGTAAGGTAAGTAAGGCAAGTAAGGTAAGTAGGTAAGTAAGGTAAGTAAGTACGTAAGGAAGGTAAGTAAGGTAAATTAGTAAGTAAAGTAAGTTAGTAATTAATCAAGGTAAGTAAAGCAAGTAAGGCAAGTAAGTAAATAAGGTAATTAAGGTAAGTAAGTAAGGTAAGTAAAGCAAGTAAGTAAGGTAAGTAAGGTAAAGTAAGCAAGTTAGGTAAGTAAGGTAAGTAATGTAAGTAAATAAGGTTTGTAAGTAAGTTAAGTAAGTAGGTAAGTAAGATATGTAAGTAAGTAACTAAGGTAAGTAAGGTAAGTAAGTAAATTAAGTAAGGTAAGTGAGTAAGTAAAGTAAGTAAGGTAAGTAAGTAAGGCAAGTGAGATAAAGTACGTAAGATAAGTAAGGTAAGTAAGGAAGTAAGGTAAGCAAGTAAGGTAAGTAAGGAAGTAAGGTAGTAAGATATGTAAGTTAAGTAAGTAAGGTTGAAAGTAAGTATGGAAGGTAAGTAAGTAAGGTAAGTAAGCAAGTAAGGTAAGTTAGTAAATAGGTAAGTAAGGTAAGTAAGTAGGTAAGTTAATTAAGTAAATAAGATAAGTAAGTAAGGTGAGTAAGTTAATTAAGTAAGGTAAGTAAGGAAGATAAGCAAGTAAGTAAGTAGGTAAGTAAGTAAGCAAGTAAGGTAAGTATGTAAGTAAGGTAAGTATGTAAGTAAGGTAAGTAAGTAAGGTAATTAAGGTAATTAAGTAGGTAAGTATTGAAGTAAGTAAGGTAAGTAAGTTAAGTAAGTAAGGTGAGTAAGGTAAGTAAGTAAGTGAATAAGGTAAGTAAGTAAGGTAAGTAAGTGATGTAAGTAAGGTAAGTGAGTAAGGTAAGAAAGTAAGTAAGGTAAGTAGGTAAGTAAGTAGTTATGTTAAGTAACTAAGGTAAGTAAGTTAAGTAAGTGAGGTAAGGTAAGTAAGTAATGTAAGCAAGTAAGTAGATAAGTAATTAGGTATGTAAGCTCGTAAGGTAAGTAAGGTAAGTAAGTAAGGTAATTAAGGTAAGTAAGTAGGTATGTAAGGAAGTAAATAAGGTAAGTAAGTAAGGTAGGTAAGTAAGGTAATT
Organism: Periplaneta americana; assembly: GCF_040183065.1. Taxonomy (NCBI): domain Eukaryota; kingdom Metazoa; phylum Arthropoda; class Insecta; order Blattodea; family Blattidae; genus Periplaneta; species Periplaneta americana. The sequence goes on from NC_091129.1 coordinate 35,944,827, forward strand.
AAGGTAAGAATGGTAAGTAAGTAAGGTAAGTAAGTGAGTTAAGTAAGGTAAGTAATTAAGGTATTTAGGTAAGGTAAGTAAGGTAAGTAAGTAAAGTAGGTAAGTAAGGTAGGTAATTATGTAAGTAAGGTAAGTAAGCAAGTAAGGTAAGTAAACAAGGTGATTAAGGTAAGTAGGTAATAAGTAAGCAGGGTAATTAAGGTAAGTAAGTAAAGTAATGTAAATTTGTAAGTAAGGTACGTAAGGTAAGTAAGGTAAGTGTGTAAGTAAGGTAAGTAAGATAAGTAATATAAGTGAGTAAGATAAGTAAGCAAGTAAGTATGGTAAGTAAGTAAGTTAGTAAGTAAGTAAGTAAGGTAAGTAAGCAAGTATGGTAAGTAAGTAAATTAATCAAGGTAAGTATGTAAGTAAAGTATGTAAGTAAGTACTGTAAGGTAAGTAAGATAAGTAATTTAAGTAAGATCAGTCTGGTAAGTAAGTAATTTAAGCAAGTATTTAAGGTAAGTAAGTAAGTATTTTAAATAAGCAAGTAAAGTAAGTATGTAAGGTAAGTAAGTTAAGTATGTAAGTAAGGTAAGTAAGTATGTAAGGTAAGTAAGTAAGGGAAGTAAGTAAGATAAGTAAGGTAAGTAGGTAAGTAAGAATTGTAAGTAAGTAAGTAAAATGATTTGGTAAGTAAGGTAAATAAATAAGTGAAGTAATTAAGTAAGTAGGGTAAATAAGTAAATAAATAAATAAGTAAATAAATAAAAAAATAATCGCTTCTTAGCCATCGATATGTCAACTGAATGTTAAGATACTACCTAATTCTTACTAATGACGAATGGTTTTTGGAAGTAAAGAACTGATATCGGAACAAAGAAATGTAACTAAGAATGTGACAAATTTTGATTATTATAATATTATTAATTAATTAGGTATCGTACTACAACAACATCTTCATGGAGGCTTTCAAAGCCTCAGATAAGGTGTTGTGAAATGTAAAGCTACATAAATACAAGACTGACATTGTTTCACGTGAAAGAGTCTGTACACATTTAACTGAAAAATATAATTAAACCTCATTACTTTCTTTACAGAGGAATTCATTTTGAAATCAATTTTTTTACTGTTTAATTAATTTGTTTCAGAATTTTCTGTAATTTGGGCTGTATTAACCGGCCACAAAGAATCAGCGGCAGCTGATGACACCCGTTCCATCACAGCTCACTTCATACGCAAGCTGCTATGGACTTAATGCAGCTTCTCGCTATACTCTCTCCTTGTTAGGAGCGTATTGATGTTCATTGAGACACGTTTATCCTTATAGTATTCCGAAATTAATATATGTCACTCTTAATAACTGAACTGAATTACTGATATTTAACATAGTAACAAGGGAAATTAAAATATTATCACTTGTTATTAAAGTACAGTGTCCATAAGCCGGTACAAATATTTAATTATGTAGTCTAATATGTTAAATACGTAATATGTGTCGCATCCACTTAATATTATATGGGAGAGTAAATCAGCATTATAATCATCGCCCATCTGAAGATGTAAGCCTTGCATGTATTGTACTTGGTTTTCCTGTGTAATGTGCTTTATGTTGTGATTGTGGAAGTGGTTAGTGACCAATGCTTCGTTTGCTATAGGCCCTACCAATAATATAATGGGATCCGTAATGACAGTGCAACTGATATTTCGAAATGTCTGCGGAATATGTGTTGACTCCAAGACTTTATTATGGCGATAAGAGATTGAAGATATCCGCGTGTATTGCACTTTTACCGTGTACATCAGGTGATGAGTTTGCAACCCAACATTGTCAACAAACGATATGCCGCCATAGTGAACTACTGATTTCGGTCATTTTCTCCCACTGCATTGGATTGGACTTGAAGGACCAATATCATTTCCTGTGAGACTATGTAAAGGATTTCTAGATTCAGAGGCATTGAAGGAAGTTACAACTAATTCAGTGAACTGCATTGACATGGCGAATATTACAAAACATCGGACAGGAACTGAATTCCATTCGAATATTTCTAGAACGGCCGACGGTGTCCGTGTTCAGATTCATTAATGATTTTATTAGGTTACGATAACTATCCTATATTATATGTTATTCATGTTTAGTTTGTACCTGATGTTAAATAGTTACACGCTAATGTAAGTTTACTCGGCTTGTGGACAAGCGTACTTGGAACAAGAACTGTTTTAAAGTCATAATTCATTTTCAGGGTGTAATTAAACTAAATTCGATTTCACAAATATGTACTTCTGAACTTTACTAAGCCTTTTATTTACGATCAGTTGGTGCGTCAGTATTAGTCTACATTACCTTGGCAGATCGAGTTTCAGCTTTACGAATATTTAATTCTATGGATAAAAGCTAAAGGAAATTTTGTATTTGTATTCAATTACTTGATTATTTTCAAATTAAATGTTTCATTTAAAGGCGATGAATATTAAGTAAATAATATACCAATTATTTCAGGGAAGATGAAAGTACCTTGAGAATATGCTAATACACTGTATTTCAACACTACAGCCTATTTGGTCTCGCTGATATTTGACTTAGCCTCTAGCGTGGAAATTAAAATAAAAGTTATTTACTTAACTAAATCTGAATACTACTTTCATATCAATACTATTCTTGTATTATTTATATTACTAAGTGCGCTTTGTAACTGCCGCTAATATTGAACGTAGCTGATGTAGGGTGGCTAGTTTAATGGGTAGGGAAATCAAGTAGTACTCGAAAAAGTTGATATCTCCCTGAAGCATTATTGTTATAACATTAAAATATTAACAATTATTTTCAAAATAATCATTAATTCTGAGCCACTACATGGACTTGTAATACATTTAATTATAACTAATATATTTCATTAAATATAACACATGTTCACGCGAGAGAGTTATAGCTTGAAGCTGGGGGACCGGATGCTATACAACCCAAGTGACATGTTCGCATTTTATCGCTTTTAAGATATTTGAAGAGTAATGAAGAGCAGATAAGGAAGTACATTTAAATGTTTAACGGATAATTACATAACTGATTTCTGGTACAATTTCCATATTCATCTATAGGCTATGTCTCACCTTATATCTTGACTGTGGTGGTAGCACTAATACTTGTAGCAGTACTGATGATAAAGAAATATTATTAGTACGGTTCGAATAAAGTAACTATCAGCATAGGCATCCTTGGTCCGTAAGTTTTGTTTACAAATATTAACTGCTGGGAAGAGCGCCCCCACCCCTAGCTAAAACATAAGTCAATGGACAATACAGACCTAGTTGACGTTTGTAAACAAAACCCACGGACCAAGGATGCCTATCCTGATAGAGCTACTTTATCCGAACCGTAATTATTGGTAATTGTAGCTATGATGTAATGGGACGCGCGGTTAAGAAGATCGCGGGTTCAATTCCCGACGGCGGCGTCATGAACTTTCGTCAATAACGTAATCCTTCCGGCTGAACTATGGCTCTGGGCTAACTTAGTCACTAAAAGAAACGAGTACCAGGAGTATTTCCCTGGGGATAAAAGCGATCAAAGTAGCGGGAACGTAGTACTGACATCCCTATTCCCATTTACTACCAGTATCTGTCCAGGTGGCAGCCTCAATCAATGGCGTTTTAGTTATAGATCTAGACACACAATTGGCGCTGGTGTGCTGTACAGATCAGAGTCCATGGATATACAGGGACATCATTTTATTTTTACTAACACTTTTAATATTAACCTGGCTATAACTTTAGAGAACCGGAAACACCGTTTGCTACCCCCTTCCACGACTGTAGTTCGATGATACTGGCGTAAAACACAAACAAATCACTTTACTAGGTATAGGAGGGAAGAAAAGTAGTTCATCCATTTACGTAAACTAGGAAATATCGCGATTTTGAGTTTGATAATTTTCATTAGGTTTTTGTTTATTCAAAATAGCTACCGTACTGTATTAACAATAAGTATTTTTATTCACGAACTGAGTTATCCATGCGAATATATTCATTATGCAGTGTATATTATACTGTCTACAGCACATTAGCGTACAATATAGAGAATGAAGTTAAATTGAAAAATAATCATAATATGGATTTTTAAACACATTTTTTAAATGATGGCCGTTCATTTCGATACAGGCTTCAGTTCTATATATCGCACTATAGACTACTGCATCTAATTCCAAATACCAGTTTCGTCTTTCGTACTAATAACTCATGTTGAAATAATTCTGCACCTACTCTATAAAAGAGTACCTTACGTAATGTAAATTCAATCTTCACTTCTGCCAGACCCGCACAGATAAAATTACTCAGACATGCTATCTACTGTCCGTCCAATTGGTTATGCCGCAGAATCGTAGAAAGAGGGAAAATCACGTGACAGTTAATTACTTAATGAGGCCCTTTTATTTAAGTTATTTTAAACAGTTGTATAATATTACGTGAACGTCCAATTCCTAACAGAAATTAATGTTATCAGAAAAGAGCTAAGACAGCCCAGCTTTTACAGAGGGGCGTGCAGAAGCAAGTGGGGGGAAAATCGGGATGCGACGTAGGCAAAGGGACAGTACCTGTGCGAAAATATGATTCAATATTGACAGCTCTTTCGTCACTGGAAAACGCGAACATATTTCTGGAACGTACTATGCTCACTAACTCAGTGCTGTTTGCTATATGCGGCCTTGGTTCTGTGTGGAGGACAGTTGGAACTTCATTAGTAGAAGGGGTGGGAGTGAAGTACATTCAAAAACTCAGGTGCAATAAAAATTGAAGTAAAAATAAAATGATGTCCCTGTACAAAGTACCGCAATTGTTTTCGCCGGCAAATACCGACAAACTCGGCATGTTGTTCCAGCGCGCGCTCTGCAGTATAGTTGTATAGGGAAAGAATGTAATGTAAGTGCGAAAACATGTTTGGGTAGATTGGAAAATACGAAGACTGTAGAAACTAGAAACCCTATTAAGTGTAGACTGATGTGAAATTTCAGTTTTCTAAGCTATTCTAGATAGATCTCTGAAATTTTGTCCTGCTGCATATAAATTGTCTCTGCACAAAGTTTAATCTAATTTGGTACAGATATGTACGAATTATTAACAATTTTATAATTTTAAATTGCGTAAAATTAGGTTTCCAAAAATTGCTATTATTTTGGCCTGAATTTTTGTCTACATACTTGTCAGACCTTCAGAAACAATACTTGTTATACAATTTTGCTTTTTATTTTACTAAAAAATAATTTAAAATATTCATTTCACTAACATGTAAAAACAGAAAAAAATTCAACTCGAGCATAAAAAATTAATATTAAAAATACCTCTTATTGAGATTCTGGCTGATATATATAACCAGGCAGTACATCTCACTTGACGATATGTGCCAGAGGAAGAACAATAAAATTGTTTGTATGCATCTGAAGTCTGATTAGTGGAATATGTCGCTAATCGACGAAGTATGCATTGGAGGGGGGAAAGGAACTGGCCACCCTACCCCATTATCTCCTGGTCTAGTTGTTTCATGAGTGATGCCTTATTGGTGTTACTTATGAGAGTTAAACCTGTCTTCAGACAGGTGACTAAGCAACAACAACAAAAAATATGAGTGTTAGGTACAATCCTGATAGAAAGTTTTATTAACATATTCAAGAATCTCTCCAAAAAAAATCATGCATGTAGTACAAAATCTGTAGAAACAGTAGCATTTTTAGAAAAAAAAAAGCGCGCACGCACACACACACACACACACACACACACACACACACACACACACACACACCCTATATAGATATAGGATGGACCATTTAAGTTGATACTGTACAATATCTTCAACGCTAAGCGTTATAGAAAGAAATGTCTTGAATAAAAGTTGCTTGATATTACGGGCGAAAGTAAATGTCATTATGGTATTTTATTTAAAGAACGTTTGGATGGTCATTTGAGGGTCAAGGTATGTTTTTGAAATGGGAACCAACATTTTTTATTTTGTTTCCTTATTCCTCATCACAAAATATACAGGCTTTGTAAAACCATTTTCTAGGACATGGTTCTTTACTGATGTAGACAATTAAACATTGATGAAAGTTAGGTACACAGAGTATCACCACTGTACGGGTATTGTACAGTATTATTTCGTAAGCATCGTACCTTAGCGTAATAAATGTTCAAAATGATACCCTTCTACCTCAATGCATTTTTCTACTCTGTGAATGAATGACTGATGTGTACGTAAAAGCATGTCTCTTCCAATAGGGGCACAAGCATTTTGTATGAGCGCCTTCATGTTGTCTGGAGTCGTTGGTAAGTCACAATACCCTTTTTCTTTAAGGTAACCCCATAAGAAAAAATCTGGTGATGTAAGGTCAGGAAATCGAGCTGGCCAATTGATGGGACCTGCGAGTTCTATCCAACGATCATGGTAACTGTTATTTAAAATATCCCTAGCAGTCTGTGCATAGTGAGCAGGGCTTCCGTCGTGCTGGTACCACATTTAAGACCTGGTTTCTAATGGTACACCTTCCAACAATAACGGCAACTCCTCCGTTAAAAAGTCTCTGTACATTGCACCTGCTAAGGTGTCATCAATGAAGTACGGTCCAATTACCTTATCATCCAAAATTCCACACCACACATTAACAGACCAGCTCTCTGATGTTCCACTTCTCTTATCCAACGTGGATTTTCCACAGCCCAACAGTGCATATTATGTCGATTTACTTCACCATGATTTGTCAATGTACACTCTCCACTAAACAATACTAACTGAAAGAAGTTGTTATTATTCCGCAGTCTTCTTATGCCCACCTACAGAACGTTAGTCATCATCATCATCATCATCATCATCATCTACTTCAAGGTGGACGGATTCCGATCCGTTCCGGCTCAGAGGTCGTCTCCCCATCGTAGTCGTCGTCGACCAGTACTTCGTTTTACTTTTGGTTTGTACTCATAAAGGCATTTACAACGTTAGTCTATTCACAAAATCGTCATCATGTAGTTGTTGATGTAATGACACAAGGTAGGGATAAATTTATGTCGTTTCAATATTCTGACGACACTGCTTTTGGACATTACCGCATTGGTAGCGAATTCGCAAGAACTTACATGGGGGTCGTATTTCACTGCAGCTAGCACCGTTGCACGATGCTTCATCGAAGGAAAAGTGTAATATAAGTTTTCTTATATTTAAACATGTAGAATCGCCTCTTAAATTTTGGTGCGTCGTCCCTCTCCACTCTGTATGCCACAACATGCAGAATTGCTGAAGGTCAACAAACAACAAAGGCTTTGAACTCTGTATTACGGAGTATGAGTATGAAACGGCCTGATTAAAACCCACTTTTACGATCGTCAGTAAGAAGTTTACGGTTACTTTTATTGAGTCATTACAAATAATTTGGCTTGACAATATCCTGTGAGAAGTCATTCGCCTAACTGGAACTTATCTTTACTACAGCGTATCATCCATTATAGTCCCAACAGGGTGATATTTTGAGGTTATATTATATTCTCGTTAACTGAACAAAATGGCGCTAAGAAATCACATAGTTTCGTTTGAAAGTGATATTGACGGCGATTAGTTTAAAATACACGAAAAAAAGTGTAATGGATTGAAAACTGTAACAAATTATTACCGAAATTTAGACCATCAAGAAGTTTTTTTTTAACTTTCCGCTTGTCAAAGAGTTCGCTCTTTCGGAATTTCTACTTCTTGATCTTATTGGTGAGAAATTCGTCATAAGACGGATAGTTACCGCAAACAAATTTAGCAGCAATGTGTTAACCGAAAGTAAACTTACAAGATGACAAGAACGAAGTAATGCTTAATGCAACTTTACTCTGATCATAAAATTAACATTAGCTTAGCTATAATCCCAATTAGGTGGACATTGTAACTATGGCTCTTAGTTGACTTCTTTTGCTACAGCTACGACCACACTGTCCTTATTAACATATTAAATGCAAATGAAACCAATATTTGATTGAAAAATATTTTCAAGATAGCATGGCGAGTCTTTCACGAGTTCATTCTTGGCGCTTGGAGATGTTGCAATAGTATTTTTTTTTAGTTTATTTATACATATGTGATCACATCGCGTGTTAGAATCTTTGGGTATATCTGTACACCCGTTTTTTAGTTTCTATTGCCGTGTGTTATAGATGGCATGTGTCCAACTGATTTTAGATTTTGATGAATGCTTATAATATTGATGATTAAGGCAGTGCTGAATCATGGCATATAATTTCCAATCCAAAATTTTCCTTTGTGACTAGGGAAACCATGAAAAACCCCAATCAGATTAGCCGGCCACTGGGTTTGAACCCGGGATATCTCGAATGAGAGTCTCACACGTTACTGTCAGAGTCAACTCGCTCGCTAGCAATATCTTCTTTTCAAAGAGAATGTGAAATAGGAATATCTACTGTCCAGAAATAACTCGCCTGTATTATTCCAGGACACATGCGTCAAATGTTAAATGTTATGTTTTATTTAACGACGCTCGCAACTGCAGAGGTTATATCAGCGGCGCCGGATGTGCCGGAATTTTGTCCCGCAGGAGTTCTTTCACATGCCAGTAAATCTACTGACATGAGCCTGTCCCATTTAAGCACACTTAAATGCCAACGAACTGGTCCGGGATCGAACCCGCAACCTTGGGCATAGAAGGCCAGCGCTATACCAATTCGTCAACCAGGTCGACCACATGCGTCAATATTGGCTAAGATTTGTGCGAACAGTGACGCCAACACATAATATGATACAGGCCTAGGAAGTGGTTCCCATTTGCACAGCATTTGGGCATCTTCATTTTAAGAAGTGATGTTGTCACTTGTTTAATTTTATTGTAATCATTGGTTCTCTCTGTTAACATTGAACTTTCAAGTTGTCTTCTCATGATGTGGTATGAAACCTGAAAATTTATAGGCTTATCCAATTCTGGGAAAAAAAAAAAAAAAAAAAAAAAAAAAAAAAAAAAAAAAAAAAAAAAAAAAAAAAAAAAAAAAAAAAGTAATTTCTTCTGACGTTTCTCTCAGTTTCTGCGAGGAGTTTTATATAAATGCTACAAACTTAACTAAAAAAAAAAAACAATTTTCGTAACAAACGTCATTATTGTCCTCAATGTTCTATTTTCGGTACTCCGGTATAGGCCTACTCAATATTTAGGGGTAACGAGAGCGATCGATATTTCTGCGAAATGATCCCGATACTCTCAGGAAGTTTTCTTCTTCATTTATTTGTTTGTTTGTATATTTCTTTCTTCCTATTTTCTTTCTTATTTCATCCTTTCTTTTTCTTTCTTTATATCATTTGATTTCATCGATGGATTAGACTTCCACTATATCGAAGTTTATGGGCTCATGTGGTACATCCATTTTTGCCCCATGTTTTATGTGTTATATTTTCTTCACTCAAAAGTATTTTATAATAATTTATGCAGTAAAATAATCCTAATTTCTGAAACACTAAAAATTTCAACAATCCACGTCATGTGATTGAGAAATTCCTCACTAGCAGTCGAGAAATTTTTAGAGAAAAGTACATATTGTAAATGATTTTGTGCGAGATCGTGCATATTTGCTTGGTTTCCGCACAAAACCAATCCGCGGAAAGTCTAAAATTCCACAATCAGTATTCCCAACCTAACACACATAACAATTGCCTTCTTCTTACCGTTTAAGTGACATATTGATTTTACTTCTTTAGGCTTTTAACATATTATTTTTAGAGACGTTCAATATAGTAATAATTATAAATTGGAAACTTACCACTGCAATTTCACCTAAATTGCACTGTTATTTATTGTTTTTAAATATTTGCAAAAATTAAGTTAACTCTACAACTCCACTAAAGTTACAGCATTCGTGACAGTAACATTAAGGAAGCCGTGAAAAAATCAACAAGATTCCAGATGCCGATGTTATTACTGCAATATGTTATATAAATAATATTGTTAAAATATTAAAATGAAAAATAAATCATTACATAACCTTACCGTTTGTTTTAAGCTGAGAGGATAAAAAGAAAGGAGAGAACGATCCAAGGGGAAATGCTTGCAAGCAATGGGACGGATGTGACGTCAAACTGCACCTTTTTTCCCATGATTCTCCGCGAAATATCGCCAAGTATTTAATTTTGCTACAGGCTGTTATGTCACATGGCGAAATTTAAATGTCTAATTCACATTTTAATAATGGTTAGTTGTTCCGTTTGTGGTGTAACAGCTAAACCAAAATCTTCAGGAAATGCCGTGACCTTTCATATCTAAGCATTGTATTGTTATATTTATGTATAATGAATGGAATTCATATAATAGTATGTAGGCCTAACCTTATGGCTTACGTTCTTTACAGATTTCCGAAAGATTTAAGTCGTAAAAATGAATGGCTAAAATTTATAAATAAGCCAAATTGGCAGCCAACGGCAAGAAGCGTTATTTGTTCGCAACATTTCCTGGAAGAATGTTTTGACAGGTCCTCCTCCTGCTCTAGTGTTAGACTGAAATCAAATGCAGTTCCAACTTTGCATGTGGAAAGGCTTAAATATGTAAGCATATCATCCACCTATATATATTTAGAATTTAACAATGATGAAGTGCAGTGCATTTAATTATAGTCTATAAGATTTCATATACAAATTAGCCTAGTTTTTTTCTCTTCCCTTTGAGGTTCGGCATCATAATCCAGAGACTCTAAAAGAAGTTCCTTATATAATTTCAACATCATCAGAATTACTAACAAACTCTGACACACCAAAAAAGTTGGGCGGAAAGGAGGTTAAATACGACACTGGATAGTAATCACCTCCCAGTCTGTCATAATTCTACACAGAAATCCAGCACTTTTTTCTCCAGAAGAAAAGCACTGGCTATAGCCTATGCAACAAATGCACACTTTTCTCATTTTTCTGTAAATTTCTACATGATGAAGTATAGCTATATAACTTAGTACTGTGTTAGGCCGTATAATGGTCCATCTATATACATGATAGGCCTACTACATAACCTATACAAAAATGTGGCCTACACTTTTCTGTACTTTTATTAACAAAACAATTGATCATTAAAGATGTAATTTAGCATTATAATAGGACTGTACATATTCTTTGTACTGTATATAAAAATGTAAAATATTTATAGTCTATACGCCCATCTAAAAATAATGTAATTTACCAGTATTAGGCCATGTAACAACTACACGATAAAAATAATAGCCTACACTCTTTGAAAATATTGCAGCCTATTATGATATTTTATTGTCGAACAACCTTACGTAATTATATATGTCATGATTGACCTTCGCCCTGTACTATAAAAAATGTACTTTTCTGTACAGTAACTTACGGTATTTTATAAAGCCAGGTATTAAAAAAATTGGACTCAACAGCACAATATGTCCACCTATGCTCTATCTAACATATGACGCTTCAAAAATTATATTTTGTCTTACGTAAATGGCTTAGAATGGATGTGGAGGGAACAGGAGTAAATTAGTAGATTATTATATCAATGTACATTTCACTGTAGCTTTATTAAACGTATTATGGTTGTTACATGGACTGAACACTTCATTTCTACTCTCTTTTATTGCTGTTAACTATATTAACGAACAGAAAAAAATATTAGCTTTTATAAAAATAACACCCACTTAATTTTACTAGACTTTCAAAATATTCACAACACAAAACAGAAGTCGTAATCGTAATACTACGAACATAATAGCTGTTTAACACACCGAAAAAAGAGATGAACTATGGGTAATTTGGCGGCCATACTAGTACATCTTTTTGGTTCCACCGTTTCAAGCTTATAGCCCGGGGTTGGTTTTAAGTTCGCATTTATAGACTGGGAAAAAAACAGACAGACGTATATCACGGCCTGCTGGAGTATAGTAAACACAGAAAATATTTTAAAGCAACAATGTTGAAGATAGATATTTTTGTTTTGTAAATTTTGCAGTCACTGAACAGAAACCAAGATGGAGATTTCATTGCAACTAATTAGAAATTCCTCTTTCAGGTATGTCATAAACGATCTTCGCACAAAATAATGTACGATACTCGAGCGGTATGTTTTCTTTCAATTCTCGGAAATTAAAAAAGCTCAACTACGTTTCGCTTTTTCAAACTTTTCCTGGAACATGAAAACTTCAACATACCGCTCTTGTAACGCATATTACTATAATATTTCAACCGTCCACCCAGAAATAGTCGGGTGTAAGACGTTTGAATAATCTCCACTCACTTCCTAATTTTTACGAATACAATAACTTTATAACCTTATAAACTAGTTTCCAACGCTATTTTTTGTACGACAGCATTATAACAAGAACTAATAAAGACGGAATAGGTAAATAAGATATCAAATTTCTAACCAGTTGCTCTGAAATAAGAGCTTGCAATATAAAGCATTGTTTCGTTTCTTGACTAACTTCGTTCCTAAATATGGATATCAGTTTACCAACACATATTTTAGAAGCTTATGAAGCAAAATTGCGTTTAATTCTCCAAGAAATCTTATGAGAGCTATGGGAGAGAGCAGGAGAGATCGATTAAACAGTTGGAGATCAAGAAAAAATAAAGCTTTCAGAAACAATGTGTGTCGCATACAAGTAACTAATGGAATTGATCAGTTGACTAAATTTCACATTTCATTCTGTGTGTAATTTATTTTATCCGCTTTGATTATGTAATGTGGACTTTACATTACTAACAGAAAGGTTGTAAACATATTCATTACGCAACTAATTAGATCATTATACTTTATTACACAAACTAGTTACGTAATGATACTTACTACATTTTTTTTGAAACGCGAATCATTAAATTATTTATATTCCACTTCATAACTTACGCGGGATTTCGATGGTAGGGCCTACTAAACATTCAATTCCAGAAGCAGCATTTTCAATATATGAATCCTTGTTTGAACTAATTTTAACAATGTTTGTTTATTTCTCCTAGCACTGTTGTTCTTCTGTTATAAACAAAAGCCTATCGTGTTCAAAACTAATAAAACAGACATAAACGAATCGCCTCTCGCAGGAAAAAACTAAAATAATACTATCGCCTCTCCACAAAAAGACATGTTCAAAACTCATAAAAATAATACTATTACTTTTATTAAAAAATCAATTTTTATCAAAGTGGATAAAACGTTGTATGATATACTTATCGTAACTTCATATTGCAATACTCGACTGGTTATCAAACTCGCCAACGACCTGTTTTGACAACTTTCCAATCTCGCATTGTAAAGAAACGTTACGATACTCTCATCGTAAATAACTATTACCACACAAAGGCTAATTGGGATTTTCCGGTGTCTGATCGGGTCAAAAACCCTGATAGAACTGGTATTTAACCCTTGCGGTGAATTTCGGTGAAGTCCGGAGGGCCAAATTAGTCAAATCCATTCTCCTTACCTCCACGCTGGGACCCCTTGGGATCTTTCAAGATGCGAAAGAGAGAGTGGCGTGCGGGAAGTAAAGGGAAGCTACCGCATTTATCCTTCCCAAGAAAAACTGCAAAGAGTTCGGGGCAGAAAAAGATATCAGATGATAGACGACATAGAGTTATGAAGATCATATGCGGAGACTAAGAGGAAGGCAGAAAATAGGAAAGACTGGAGAATGCTGGGTTTGCAATGAAATATCTTCCCACGGGTCAGAACACATTGTATGTATGTATGTATGTATGTATGTATGTATGTATGTATGTATGTATGTATGTCTATCAGAACAAGTCAGTAGCTCAAATTTAATTTTACATTTCATTTTTAAGTTTAATTTTAATATTCAGAAATATTACGTTATTGACCCTAGGACTACTAAAGTACGATTTGTCAGATAGATGGCGAAGTGAAGGGAAAAAATTGCCCGAGTTTTGTTTTGATGTTTTAAATATACTAGGAATTACTTTACTATGTTATTACACAATTTTCTATATCAGGAAAATGTAAAAAACATGAATATAAGAGTTTATGAAAATAGTGGTATAAAAACGTCGGCCTATATTTCTCATATATGGCAAATTAGACTTCAGAATTTTCTGTACTACGTAATCAATAAAAACATACTATTGCAAACCTCAAATAACAAAAAATCAACAATGACAACATAATTTAAATGAAATTTGTATATCCAGCGGTACCAACAATCAAACAATGTAGCTATCTTAATCTGATTATTGAGAAATACATTCAGACAGAAAAGTTGTCACATCCATGTCTAATGGGGGGGAGGGCCAAAAATTGCCCGCAAAATAAATAAAGATTATAGACAGATTTAAATTATTCATAAAAATTATAACTCCATGTCATTATGTAGGCTACTTGAGATAATAATCTAAAACTACCGAAAATCTTTCTTCTTCAGTTCAACAATAACATACTCAAATAAAATAAATACTGCGGGCGATTTCTGATCCCTTCTAAGCAATGCTAGGGTTAATAACATATCATTTATTTCATTTCGAAATTCTTCTTCTATTAATATTATGAAGTAGAACTGTTATAAATACCGACTATTCAATAGCGCAATTGTTGTTACGACAACTTTATTGCACGCGTGCCATAATATGTCATTTTCTGAACGATTTTTGGCAAATGTACAGAATGTTTATAATGGCTTATAATTAATTTAAAAATAATAAATCTCTATCTGCTTAAAAATAAATAAAGTAAATAATAGTAAATACGAAATAAATGTAGAGGAGAAATAAATAAGAAAATGAATAAATAACTAAATAAGTAAATAAATAAACAGAAAGATAAATAAATATTTATACAAACAAATAAATGAGTAAATAAGCAAATAAATATAAATAAATAAATAAATAAAAATAAATATGTAAATAAGCAAGATGCATGGATAAGTATATTTTATTATCAAACACATTAAAAATGCATAGACATGGTCAAATTGCATACATAAATTAAAATATAAAACAAGTCAATGGAATGTTACTTCATTATTTAATACTTAAAAGGCTCATACGTGCGTTCTCTAAACTGTAAGTACACAATTGTATTAACAACTTCTCAATGTATTCCTTAATTTCAATTATGTTATTTGTATCTTTGACATCAGCTGATAAACTATTAT
This sequence comes from Periplaneta americana, assembly GCF_040183065.1. Lineage (NCBI taxonomy): Eukaryota > Metazoa > Arthropoda > Insecta > Blattodea > Blattidae > Periplaneta > Periplaneta americana. The sequence goes on from NC_091129.1 coordinate 35,959,923, forward strand.
AATATATCTTTATACCAAAAACCTTGCAAGTTCTAATTCTATTAAGGTGGCGTACCGGAATATTTAAACTATTTATGTTACGAGTTTAGGCAAAGGATTTACTAATAAAGCTAATATTAAGTTATATTTTGCATTATCTTTATGTTTCGCAAAGTGTAGAGTTGACTGCTACCGTGATCTGGTGGTCAGCATGCTGACTTCCAGATCTGGAGGTCCTAGGTTCGCTTCCTGTGCTCGGCTCTCGGTGAATTTTTCTTAAAGAAAAATTGCTTTGGTGTCTACAGTCTGGAAATTCGTATGAGTGTGCCGGGCTAATATTAACTGGCCAATCTTCAAAAATATAAAATACAATATATCAGGACTGTCACTGGGCAGTAACCTGAATCCTAGATCATAATAAAACAGATAGCTCATCTCATGTTAAAATCGGTAGCACTTTAAAGAGAACAACCGCCAGGATCGCCACATGTCCGCCGTAAACGAACACGAGATGGCAGTACAGTCGCTGACGCAATGCAAATGGGAGTTATGAAGTGACTTCTTATTTATTTATTGGGTTATTTTACGAAGCTGTATCAACATCTAGGTTATTTAGCGTCTGAATGAAATGAAGATGATAATGCCGGTGAAATGAGTCCGGGGTCCAGCACCGAAAGTTACCCAGCATTTGCTCGTATTGGGTTGAGGGAAAACCCCGGAAAAAACCTCAACCAGGTAACTTGCCCCGACCGGGATTGGAACCCGGGCCACCTGGTTTCGCGGCCAGACGCGCTGACCGTTACTCCATAGTTGTGGACGACTTATTATGTAACAACTAGATGGCAGCATAGTACACCTGACAAAAGTTGTTACCGTGAAAACCTATAAGGCCGAGCAATCTGGGTATGATCTAGGCCTGAACAGAAGTTTTATTTATTTATTTATTTATTTATTTTATTTGTGTATTTATTTATTTATTTACTTATTTACTTACCTACTTATTTACTTACATACTTTATTTATTTATTTGGTGGTGTCAATAAAGACACATGTCATCACAAGTTCCAGGTCACATGGACCCTTGCCTTAACAAGAATTGCTTAGTATAACATGATACGTAAATGAAGTATGACCATCTTCTCCATCAGAAACGGAGACTGGTATGCTGGACATGTAGGTAAACTTTCAGAGTCAATGATTTTTGCAGAAAAGTTAGCATTACTTGATTGTTCACTGAATGCTATGTGTAATTATGGTTTAATAAGTGGATTAGGATGTGTTTGTAGTTTCTGAAGATAATTTTTACGTAAGTGCTCCACGTAGTCACTGAATAAAATGATTTCCAGGTCACTGTATAATTGTGCGTTGTTAATGTAAAAATCAGCATTCATTCATTGTTTCATTTAATTTATTCCATAGATCTTACATTGGCAATGAAGCTTTAAGATGTGGAACAAGTCGAAATTTTACGATATTACAATTATAATTTTTACAAATGTTTACAGTTTTATAATTTAGTAATTTTCTAAATTTTTACAATTTTGTGCAATTTTTTACAATATTTTGGCGAGACGTACTGAGATGAGGTGAAATCTGAGGATTCGCCAAAATATTACCCGGCATTTGCCTTTTGGTTGGGGAAAACCTCGGAAAAACCCAACCAGGTAATCAGATCAAAGGGGGTAATCAAATCAAAGCGGTCGATGCCGAGGACTCGCCATAGAACATCCGGCTTCAGTCCCACGGCTGTGGAAAACCTCGGAAGAAACCAAAGACCAAAGGGGGATTCAATCCAAGCCCGAACGCAGCTCCGGATCAGCAGAACAGCGAGTCTGCCGACTGAGCTACATCGATGGCTCTACTATAAGTATACAATACATAGCCAATTAGATTATTAAATTTACAAACGCAAACGATCATTCATCAGTTGATCTATATCTATATTACAAAACAAGTGGGTTAATTAAATTTAAGACATAAACAATTCAACCGATACAGAAAGTGATAATACATATCATGCAAACTACTTCAAATTACAAACACAAAGAATTTATCAATATACCTATACAGATTACTATTGAATTTAAAGCATATACAATTCATCGGCCAAAACTATACAAATATATACAGTACAAAGTAAGCAGATTAATTTAATTTACAACCATACTTTGAGCCCAAATTTCTAACGACACAAGTTTCAGCGTCACACTGTTGACAAGTAACTCCATCGTTTAGCAGAACTGTAAAGCACTAATATTTGCTATAGTCGTTAACAACAGCAGAAAAGAAAGTATAGGGTCTAGACTTGAAACAGACTACTTTATTTTCAATAATTCATATAAAAAGTCCATATTATATTAACCTTACCAATAGAATAACATTCCATTAAGTTTTAAAAATGCATCTCAACAATGGAGTTTTAAACATTTGCAGTAATTCCTTTAAAATCAGAGTTATTTGAAAATGAACAATCCTCTCAACGATGGGAAAGCAAGTTAAGAAATTGTATTATTTTAATTTTGAGGTTTTTAACAGAAAACAGATGTGCAGCTCCACAGTTACATGCCAGTCAGAATGCACATTAGTTCAGTTCTGTTAGTCATTCTATAAAGACGGTAAATACGCCAAAGGTACCACATTCAACCTCTTTAAAATTAAGAAGTTACATTTCAGAATTTAAAGATGATGGTTTATCAACTGACAATAAATTATTATTTTGTAAATTGTCTCAGTGTGCATTATCGTCTACACAAAAGTTCCTGGTGCAACAACATTCAAACCAGTAAACATCAGGCTGACAAACAACAAAATTCCAAGCAGAAACAATAAATTGTTTTTAATAGAACCAACAACATCGAATGTAACGTCCGAGTTCAACATCGACCCGTGCCGCTCTCTCATCTCTGCTGACATTCCTCTCTACAGACTGAAGAATGAGTGCTTCAGGGAATTCCTTGAGAAATATACTAAGCATACAACCCCGGACGAGTTAACACTTACGAAGACGAATGCTTCATCCATCTACCATGTGCACACACGTGTGGAGTAACGGTTAGCGCGTCTGACCTCGAAACCAGGTGGCTCGGGTTCGATTTCTGGTCGGGGCAAGTTACCTGATTGAATTTTTCCCTGAACCCAATATAAGCAAATGCTGGGTAAGTTTCGGTGCTGGACCCAGGACTCAGACTATAGACTATAGACTATCCGGAAGCAGATTAAAGATGGCAGCACTGCTTCGCGTAGTGACCAACGTGGCAAGAGATACAACAAATATTGAACAGAATCTGTAGGAACTTTGATAGATCAACTATCATAAATATCGTAAAGTCGTAAGTGGTGTGAAGGAAAGTGAAACCACAAGAGAATTCCGACAAATTTTTGCGAAAATTTTAATAGGCCTATTGGTTGTAAGTTACCGAACTCAGATAAATTTGTCACTTGCAATAGAATCAACATTCATACAGGTCTACAAAAAGTAAGCCAGAGATGTACGAGTATAGTTCTATTTGCACTTCAGACACAAAGAAAAGTACATCTATAAAAGGCAACTACAGCCCGAAACAAAAATTAACAACTATCTCAATACGCTCTGAATAAATCTGAAAAATATGAAGTAATGCATTGATATGATTCCATTAATTTGTAACACCCAATGTAAAAATTGCATAATATTTTGTTTCAAAGTAAAAGTATCGGTATAAGGTCTTCACCCAAATATAAAACCTCAACGTTTCTATAAGATCACCAGTCTTTTACAAATATCCCTTTTTACTCCCTGATAGAATAAGGTTCAAATTTAATAGTGGTAGAGACAGTAGTAGCAATATCAGTACCTTAATAATTATTACAGCAGTCACTTCCAACTCAATGCTCTGTGACGTCATAGCGTTCTCCGTAGCAATCCAGATAGGCTCTCAAGTCCTGATCTGATCGTAGCAGTGGTGTATGGCAAACGAGTTTAACTTAGCGTTTACAGTACCTAATAATAATAATATGTTAATGTCTTAGAAAGGAGACAGGTACACGCTACTATCTATACTAATAATAAATCTGTAAGCGAAATATTTCTGGTAATTTTCGCTTTTCTAAAATTAATTGGTGTTAACATGTATAATTAATCATCCTGAAACCAAAAATCGCTTTTTTTTATTTTTGTTTGTCTGTCTGTATGTCTGTCTGTCTGTCTGTTACCTTTTCACGTGATAATGACTGAACGGATTTCGATGAAAATTAGAACATGAATTAAGTTCGTTGTAACTTAGATTTTAGGCTATATGGTATTCAAAATACTTTATTTAAAAGGGGGGATATAAGGGGGCCTGAATTAAATAAACCGAAATATCTCGCTTATTATTGATTTTTGTGAAAAATGTTACATAACAAAAGTTTCTTTAAAAATGATTTCCGATAAGTATTATTCCTGGCAAAATTTTGATAGGACTGATAGTTAAGGACATACAAGAGTTTTAAAATAACAATACAATACATTTCCACCGCCGCCTCAGATTATAGTGTCGTTGTTCCGTAACTTCTATGTGCAAAATATTAAATTTTTTAGTAGGAAGAAAAACAAATTTATTCATTCTGTGGCAGTAGTGCATAGGAGATCGTGAATTCTTACATTTTCGAAAGAAAGAAATATAATTAAGTTATATGTAGTAGATTTATTATTTCCTGCATCACTATTTAATTTATTGAAAATCGATATGTGACATAGGAGTTATTGCAGGAACGACGACAATGGCTACAATGAAATCAAAACAAATGACTGCGTCTATTTAAGGCGGCCTTGACGTTTATCAATATTAATATATAGAGAATATTTTGTGTTTGTATGAAGTAAACTCAGAATCTATTTAACATTCACTATTTGAAATTTGTAGTTTCTCTAGATGGATGTAATGCTACAAATAAGGACTGAGGTAAGATGAAAAGAAATCTGTACGCACAGAAAACTTGATATTCTGTCGAAATATTGTATAACTTGATTATTGCAACTTTATTTGGTCCACATAAAATACTCTAATTTTATACCCATTCATTTTACCATAGAGATCACTGGAGCTGAATTATTTTAAAAGATGTCATGAAATGGCGTTCCTGCGCTCATAATTTACCCATATTCGTTTCTTGTGTTTCTTAAAATAATATTTATGTAGGGTATCTAATTTTTTTATCTGCATAAACAATGATATACAACCGAGCGAGTTGGCTCAGGCGGTAGCATTTGAGACACGCATTCGGGAGTCCCGGGTTCAAACCCCATGGCCGATCAATCTGACTGGGGTTTTTCATGATTTCCCTTAGTAGATAAAGCCAAATGCCGGATTGGAAAGATACATGCCATTATTCATCACCGCCTCAATTACCAATACCAAAAACATTAATCAAATTCTATAATCAGTTACATGAACACAAGCCATCCCAACACACAATAGAAACAGGAACCCAAGAGTAAAACGGCCTGCTGATATGCCCACACATTCTAAACACGCGAAATGACCACAGATGTTAAGGCGTGAGTTAAATAAACTTAACAACAAGAAAAAAAGATGCACAGTAAGGTTAACATAAAAATGATCTTCGTACACAATCAACTCTATTACTTTGGAGTGATTTATTAAAGGATGCATTCAAGACCAATTTAGAAAAATGTTAAACGAATTATATTTGCACTAAATGAGTGGTCTCTGGACCAAATTGATAGCATTTTAATTATTTAAACAGAATTTAAATTAAGTAGCACATTAGACGATTTATTCTTCTATGAAAACACGAATGTTCCCTGGACCTAATGTTCAATTTTATTTATGTAATTACTTCATATTTATTTCTAATACGTGCAGTGGAGCGCACGGGTACAGCTAGTACTTAAATAATTTTGGTATCTTTCTGATATATTTAACGTACCTAAGTTCATGTAGACTTATTTCTAACACGTTCTTCATCAGGAAAGCCGACATCTCAACTCCATAAGCAATACCTGGAGAAAGTAATAAAGACATATGTGAAAGAGCAGCCATTTCTTCTAAATCTGGACTCGTGGAAAGGGCAAGTAACTCCTTCTTTGTATGATGAAATATTTACAAATGAAGAAAATGGAGTAACGTGCAACCTTAAAGTGATTTCACCCAAATATACTGGATTATGCCAGTCCTGTGATGTTTATTCTTTTAGGCAGGTGAAGATTTTTTATCAAATATTTGCGAACTAGGTATTTCGTTTTACAAACCGGAAGACAAATTGCTTCAAGGCAGGATGCCCTCAAAATTCACTCCTTAATTCACTTTCAGTTGTCAGCTCCTATATTCAAATCCATGTTGAAATATGCGTGGTATGCATCAAAATTAATAAACGAACGAGTAGTGTTTGTGAATGTGAATGATATCTGTAAATTAGAAAAATATCTTATGATGAGTTGCCAGACCTAACGCGTTGAAAATATTTAATGGAATGTGTTCCACTGTATTTATTTTTATTTGTTTTTTGTTTCTTATTTTTATTATCTAAATCGTGTTTATTTATCACTTAACGCCAATATGTATCCCACTGTGTTGTTTTTTAATATTAATCTATTTTTGTGTACATTTTATTCAATTATCGGTTTCTGGTTTAATTATGTAAATCCTACTTAATTGTAATCTAATACTAATATGTATACTAGTGTGTTTATTTTTATTTTTACTGTGTACATTTTTTTATTGAATTATTGGCTTCTGTTTTTATGTGATTCGTAATATTTGATTCTAACAACATTAATTAATATGTATTCCATTATGTTTATTTTTATTTTAAGAGGTAAATTTTTATGTAACTGCCTCTTTTCATCTCATTAGGCCTATGTACCTAAATTGTATCAGAATGTAAATACTTAATTCCGATCCAGTTTTATGTTGAACTATGTAAGCAAGTTTTAATCCTGGTTGAGTGTAAGAGAAGGCCTTACGGCCTTAACTCTGCCAGATTAAATAAAGTCATTATTATTATTTATTTATTTATTTATTTATTTGTGGTACTTATCTTGGTCGTCCTCGTCTTTCTCATAGCCTATTCGTTATCGCGATCGTGGCTCTTCTGGTGGTCCTTATCTTGGGCATGTCGTGATTCGTATCTCGTGGTCCATGTCGTGTAAGTACTCGTAATTATCGTGGTTGTGATCGTTGTGATCGTTATCGGGGTAGGCCTATAAATTATGATGTGTATCTTATCGTGATAGCCTCTCTATGCTTATCTCGGTGCTTGTCGTGGACCACGTCATAGGCCTAATCCTTTCAGTTGTCCTTATTTTCTTTGTGGTGGTCCTTATCTTGATTCTTTTTTTTTACGTGTTCCTTATCATGAGCCTTATATTTGTCATAGTCCTTACCGTGGTCTTGGTAGCTACTTTTCGTAATCTTTTTCGTGGTCCATGTCGTGATCCTTATCATAGTAGATCCTACTTATCGTGGTCCACATCTTATGCCTACGCGATTGAATGAACATGTTTATGGTATTTTTCTTGCGGAAATTCTTCTGGAGCTACTTGAAGATGTCCCGGTTAATATTTGGAGAAACATGATCTTTCAACACGACGGCTTAAATTGTCGAAATTATTTAAATGTACATTTTTCGAATCGTTGGACAGGGAGAGCAGGTCCAGTTTCTTAGCCGGCACGTTCCCCAGATATGACTCCAATTGATTTTTGTGTTTGGGGTCATATTAAGTCAATTGTTCATGAAACACCCAACGACAAATCAGAAGAATTAGTTGATAGAATTATTCTTGCTTTTGACGATCTTCGTAACCGACCACAGATATTTCGAAGGATTCGTCGTTTAATCACATAGCGTTGTACGTACTTTGTGTGTCAACAATGGCGGTCGCAATTTTGAACAGTTCATCAGTTTGTCAATAACATTTTCTTAATATCTTGTAACTTATTAGATAAAAATGTTACTATGTAACCACAGAAAGTAAATAAAATAACTTTTCAATTTGAGATTCTTTCATTCTTTCCTTCATATCACTATCACTTGAAAACTAAGCATTTCTTGACATTAGGCCTACTTTATTAAGAAAAAACTGGTTAATTTCATGCCCCCTATCACACAAGAAAACTAGGAATAGTTATTCTGTTACACTCTATATAATATGTATAAATTTTTAAGGTGATCAAATGAACTGAGCGAGTTTTGAAATAACACTCTTCAATTATATTATATTAAATTAATTCTCCATTTATATGTATATGAAGAAGGTAGGTCTACTTTGATGGAAGTTTAGCTTGTAAACGTCCACGTATAAACGATTGAAGGAAGAAAAGAAGGAGTTAATAGTATCATACGAATTTCGGATTAAATGGATGGATTCTTCATTAAACCGAAAGAAGAAATTATATTATGCCAACAACTGAATTTGTCCCGCGCCGTGGCGTCGTGGTCTAAGGCATTCTGCATAGGACTCGTGTCACGGAATGCGCGCTGGCGCCAGCTATGACGGCGGGGGGGGAGGGAGAAACACGAAAAACACTAATTATAATGTAGATATCAGACAACGTGGTCCAACAACATGTAATATCGCCTGTCTCCGAATTGTAGCGGAGATACCCGAAGGGCCCTTAGTTTCTAGAGAGCGCCACTTTTTCTTTTGACAGCTGTACATCTCGCTTGTATTTTGTTTATTTCCTAACAAGAACATTGTGAGCTATATACAAATGCATTCCGGCATGTTGTGGAACATTGTGATTTCAGAGGTTTAATTCTGCTCCCAGAGCGAATATTTGTAGATTTTGAAACAGTCATAGGCCTACATTCTGCGGCCGAAATAATTTCGCAGTCAGTTAACCTAATATGTTGTCGTTTCCATCCCGGACAAAATTGGCGGCTGAAAATGCAGTCTGTAGGATTGTCAAACACTTATAAATTTAATTCATAGAGTGGCAAGTACCTAAAAATACTTTTTTGGACCACCATTTTTACCTCCTGATGTCGACGACTTCATGTCGATCCTATTAGCTGGTAATGTAAAAATTGAAGAGTTGACAAATTATGTGTTCGAAACATAGGCTACATTCCTCCAGATGCCACATTCAATGTTCCTATGTGCTGTGAATTTTCTGGCTCATCAAACAGAACTACCAATGCATGTGAATTCTTTCATTCTCGCCTCAATTCCTATTTTTATAACGCTCACCCATCAATTTTTAACTTTATTTACTTATTGAATGATTTTAAATCCAAAGTTTGCATTTTATGTAGAAGTTAAGGAAAGTAAACTAAAAATAGAAAGAAAAAGCAACAGTTTATTGCAGAACAAATGACAATGTTGACAACGAGAAAAATTAGTACGCTTGAATTTGTAAAGTCAGTGTATTTAAAATTTTAAAATCATAAATTTTGGTGGAACAATCCAGCCAAATTCCACGCGGTGTTCCCTGAGTAATGCTAATAGGCTGGGACTCAATTAACCTACTACTTTTTTCGACCCGGGACTCGATTTACCGTATTTTCTATGATCGGTACCCAGTTTACACATCCCGGTGCATCAGTGGTGAATTTCAGGCAAGCAGCGAGAAGAAAGCTATGATGCATGCCTTATATACAGGGACATCATTTTATTTTTACTTCAATTTATATTGTACCTGAGTTTTTTAATGTACTTCACTCCCACCCCTTCTACTAATGAAGCTCAACCGTCCTCCACACTGATCCAAGACCGCATATACAATCATAGTAGCCTTACGGTCATAGTAAACAGTAGGCCTACGTTCCAAAAATATGTTTGCGTTGTCCAGTAACGAAAGAGCTTTCGATATTGAATCATTTTCGCACAGGTACTGTCGTCCATTTGCCTACGTCGCATCCCGGCTTCCCCCACCAGCTTCTATTCACCTGTCTGTAAATGCTAGTGGCTGGGCTGTCTTAGCTCTTTTCTGAGAACATTAATTTCTGTTAGGAATTGGACGTCTACGTAATATTATACAACTCTTTAAAATAATTTAAATAAAAGGGCCTCGTTAAATAATTAACTGTCACGTGATTTCTCCCCTTTCTACGATCCTGCGACATAACAACTTTGACGGAAGTAAATACCATGTCTGAATAATTTTATCTTATCGGATCGGGCAGAAGTCAAGATTGAATTTACAATACGTAAGGTACTCTTTTATAGAGTAGATACAGAATTATTTCAACATGAGTTACTAGTACGAAGGACGAAACTGGTAATTGGAATTAGGTACAATCGTCTATAGTGCTATAATATGCACATTAGAACTGAAGCATGTATCGAAATGAATGGCCACCATTTTCAAAAATGTGTTTAAACATCCATATTATGATTATTTTTCAATTTAACTTCATTCTCTATAGTATACGCTAATGTGCTGTAGACAGTATAATATACACTGGATAATGACTACGTCCGCATGGATAGCTCAGTTCGTGAGTAAAAACACTTATTGTTAATGCTGTACTATATTTTGATTAAACAGAAACCTAATGAAAATTATCAAACTCAAAATCGCGATATTTCCTAGTTTAGGTAAATGGATGAACTACTTTTCTTCCCTCCTATACCTAGTAAAGTGATTTGTTTGTATTTTATTCCAGTATCATCGAACTCCAGTCGTGGAAGGGGGTAGCAAACGGTGTTTCCTGTCTCAACCGTTGATTTAAAGGTATAACCAGGTTAATATTAGAAATGTTAGTAAAAATAAAATGATGTCCCTGTACAACACGTCACTTAGCATTGCTTGACTTCAGGGGCCTGTTTCTCAAAACTCATGGACTAGTAATACTAGTCTGCCTGCACAGCAGTAATATAGTTTACTTTACAAGTCTGTGTTTCTAGAAATTACAAAGTTAAAATCAGTGCTTACCGGTTCACGGACTAGTCTAGTAATATTAGTCGATTTCACCAGTTGATAAGTGAGTCTGTTTCTCAAAATACTAATCTAGTTGATTATACAGGGACATCATTTTAATATTTCTAATATTAACCTGCCTATACCTTTGAATTAACGGTTGAGGATCGGAAACACTGTTTGTTACCCCTTCCACGACCGGAGTTTGATGATACTAGCGTAAAATAAAAACAAATCACTTTACTAGGTATAGGAGGGAAGAAAAGTAGAACATCCATTTATGTAAACTAGGAAATTTTACGATTTTGGTTTTTATAATTTTAGTTTAGTTTTTATTTACTCAAAATATAGTACAGTATTAACAATAAGTGTTTTTTTTTTATTCACTAACTGAACTATCCAGGCGGACATATTCATTATGCAATGTATAGTATAGGCTACTGTGTACAGCACATTAGCATACAATATGGAGAGTGCTTTGTCTTTTGACTTACGTCTTTTGACTTTGCTTTGCAAGTGCATTTAAACTGAAAAATAATTAAATTTCTGGATATTTAAACAATTTGTTGAAAATGGTGACCGTTCATTTCGATACAGGCTTCAATTTTGTTGTGCATATTATCTAAGACGTTTTTAAGCACATGTTCGGAAACCGAATGTAGGCCTATTGTTTCATGAATGTAATTCTTTAATTCTTCTATTGTTGTACGATGTTTAGCAAAGACAACTGTTTTACAGTAACCCCAAAAGAAATAATGCAAAGCACTCAAATCAGGCGACATGGGGAGCCATAATTCTGCTCTTGTTGAAATAGTTCTCTACCTACTCTATAACAGAGTAGGCTTCTTTACGTACTGTAAATTCAATCTTCACTTCTGCCCGATCCGCACAGCTAAATTTACTCAGACATACTATCTATTGCCCATCCAAGTGGTTATGTCGTAGAAAGGGGGAAAATCACGTGACAGTTACTTAACGAGGCCCTTTTATTTAAATTACTTTAAACATTTTTGTATAATATTACGTAACCACTAGCCCTTACAGAGATGCCAGCAGAAATGGGTGGGGGAAATTGGGATGCGACGTAAGGGTACCTGTGCGAAAATACCCATGATTCAATAAAATGAATGCTCTTTCTTCACTGGAGAATGAGACCATATTTCGGGAACTTCTGTACTCACACACTCAGTGCTGTATACTGTACTGTGACCGTACGACTCTAACTGCATATGCGGTCTTGGTTCTGTGTGAGGACGGGCAGAAGTTCACTAGTAGAAGAAGTGGAGTGAAGTACATTAAAAACTCAGGTACAATAAAAATTGAAATAAAAATAAAATGTCTCTGTACTAGCATTCAACAGGATATTGCTACAAGGCTCAAAAGACTGGTGATTTCTGTATTATCAGTTACCAGTGACAACCTTTCTCAGATAATCAAAGCAAAATATTGTAATTATTTTTATATGTGGTTTAGTGATTCCGATTCAAGTGATGAAGAAGTTGTTGTGAAAAGAGCTAAAACTATATCGAGAAAGAACAATTATTCCTTTATGCTCGACCATGCCGAAATGTAGTAATTATACACCCTTTAATGCACCTCATTAAAGTACACCTATTCATTATAATTCAGTTGTTCAGCCAATGACAAATCACCTTTGTACCGTTATAAACCCGCCAGTATCGATATTCTCGAATATGCAATCGAAAGACAATTAGCGAAAAGTCACGGAGGCTGGAAATCCAATACTGTCGCAGGAGGTTATGTTCTGTTACTATAATAATTAGCGTTAATTGTAAATAATATTAAAATAAATTCAATTTGTCATCTCGTTTTTCAATTCTAAATCAATTTCCAGGTTATATCAAGACTAATGTTCTCTAGGTTATATCAAGGTCAATGATATTCGTGCCTCGGAAAAAATCAATACTTTCGCGTCTGCGCACATCTCACAATTCAGGTCAGTTCCTTTCGTCACTTACATAACCATAACATGAAAACTTATGAATAATTTCGAGTTAGAAATATGGTCGAGCATAAAAAGTCGTATGAAACTTGCCTATAATGGTAATTAAGACGATCGTATGAAAATTATGAAACTCGCGCCATTATAGGCTCTTTGCATAATGTACTATTATTGGAGCATTGTTTAAGTATAATAAACGGTTTAGGTAGTGTTGAAAAGCTTGAAGAGTTGTTAAATATAAGGGGACCTGGCATAACAAGACAAACAATAGAAGTCACGCATTATCAGCAAAGCTTCAAATATAAATTGCTCTACAAATTGGGATGTTTGATTATTTTTCAATGCCATCAGGTCTTTCTGTTCTAGACCAGCAACACTTGCAGAATTTTTTCCTAATAATCTAATATCGATCATCAACTGCAGTGAATTTTGGAGGGTTTCTCCTCCACTGCCAGTTTTTCTGACATTATCAACTTTAGCCTACAAATTAAATATATAGCTACACTAATTTATGAATAGAACAAATGTTAAATTGAAACAAAAACTAGCGAATTTTCCATCAAGTCATAAGTGGCATTCATGTCGACATAAACTACATCATATATTCATACTATGATACTAACTGTGAACTTGAATTGGTAGGGGCTACTTACCAAAGTTGCTTTCTTAATGTTCGGCTAGTAAGTGTCCCTAGGCCTAACATATGCATAGTCTCTGTTCTGAGGTATCACTTCCATAGCCTCACACATTACAAAATTTTTTGTTAATATGCTTTCTTCAAGTAGGTTATTTTACGACGCTGTATCAACATCTCAGGTTATTTAGCGTCTGAATGAAAGGTGATAAAATATCTGAAAGTTGAATTTATAAAACAATTATATTACCGGTACTTCTGTATGGTTGTGAAACTTGGACTCTCACTTTGAGAGAGAAACATAGGTTAAGGGTGTTTGAGAATAAGGCTCTTAGGAAAATATTTTAGGCTAAGAGGGATGAAGTTACAGGAGAATGGAGAAAGTTACACAACGCAGAACTGCAAGCATTGTTTTCTTCACCTGACATAATTAGGAACATTAAATCCAGACGTTTGAGATAGGCAGGGCATGTAGCACGTATGGGCGAATCCAGAAATGCATATAGAGTGTTAGTTGGGAGGCCAGAGAGAATAAGACCTTTGGGGAGGCCAAGACGTAGATGGGAGGATAATATTGAAATAGATTTAAGGGAGGTGGGATATGATGGTAGGGACTGGATTAATATTGCTCAGGATAGGGACCAATGGCGGGCTTATGTGAGGGCGGCAATGAACCTCCGGGTTCCTTAATAGCCGTAAGTATGAATAAGTGATGTACTGTACCCTTATACTTCCATTTTTCTCCAATATCTGTCGAATACAACAAATCTGATCAATAGTCGATCTATTACGTCTAAAACCGCACTGATGATCACCAATAATTTCTTCTACATATGGAGTTAATCTCCACAAAAGAATATTGGACAGAATTTTGCACGACGTCAACAAAAGTGATATTCCTCGAAAGTTACCACAGTTACTCTTATGCCCCTTCTTAAAGATAGGTACAATTATGGACTCCTTCCATTGTTCTGGTACAATTTCGGACTCCTTTTTATTGTTCTGGTACAATTTTCTTTCCCCAGATAACATGTATACAGTATCACTATTGATTTTAATAAATTTTGAAGGAAATCGAATTAAGATAACAGTAAGACCGTGTCTCAAACTCAAGTCCATACTACACACTATTGACTAGCAACTAGGTGACTTGTAAACTACATACTAGGAAGCTTTGGAAATGTATGCTTAAAACATGGCCTTCTTCATATATTATTTTTCTAAAAACCATGACATCACGGTGCAGCACTATATTAAGAAGGCAATGTCCTAATGCAGTTTAATTATGAATTATATTGAAAAGGTAGGACTTAATATATTACAATAATGTTTAAAACATTGTACAGAAGGTACTAACAATGTCAGTGCTCACAGTTAACATGTTATTCTACATTATATTACATTATTTTACTTCCAAAGCATTTTCAGATTTAATAACCCTAATTGCTGAATTGCTGATGAGGTATCCATGTTTGTTTAGTGAACAAGTCAGCAATCAAGCAAGCATTTTCGTTTACTAGCTACTACGGACTTGATTGCTAGGCACTATGTAGCTTTGGATCATAACTTCTGACGTCACATCCGGCTATTTAGTCAACAATCTAGTTCTGGCCTAAGTATCAGGGATGAATAAGCTGATATGCGTCTTTTACTTCAATACAATTTCCGTAACCTATGCAATTAAATACATCACATTATTGTGATATACTTCTTTATAATTATATTTGTTGATTTGACTAAATCAGCATTAATGAACAAATTACTTCTGTATATGATGACAGTGAGAACTTTATTTATGAAAGTAGAAATATAATGCAGCTTGATCAAGTTATCATCTTACGATGAAGACTGAGACCGTATCTCAAAGTTACATATTCGGGTGAAGTGAACTAGATTGTTGACTAAATAGCCGGATGTGACATCAGAAGTTACGATCCAAAGCTACGTAGTGAATTGCAATCAAGTCTGTAGTAGCTAGTAAAGGAAAATGCTTACTTGATTGTTGACTTGTATACTAAAGAAACATGGATAACTCATTAACAATTAGGGGTTATAAAATCTGATGATGCTTTGGAAATAAAATGTGAGTCCAATGTAGAATAACACGTTAACTTGGAACATTGACATTGCTGGTATCTGCGTTACATTTTTTTTTTTTTTTTTAATATTGTAATATTTCAGGCTCTTACCTTTTCCACATTTATTTCGATTGTTGGCAGCCAAACGTAATTTTCATAGATATCTTTTGAACATCTTTTACAATTCTACATCTTTCTATATTTCTTTTCTAGCTTCTCAGGAAATTACCATTCCGTTCATAAACCTGATACTTAAGTTTCATGAAAACTTTATAAACAAAGAATTCGAATTTTCAAAAAAATAAAAACTGATAACTCGCAATTAAACTGCATTAGGACACTGCCTTCTTAATTTAGTGCTATATTCTGATTTCATGGCTTTGAGAAAAATAGTCTATGAAGAAGGCCATGAATCCAGCATACATGTTCAAAGCTCTCTAGTGTGTAGCTTATAAGTTCTAGTTATTAGCATGTAGCATAGACTTGAGCTTTGAGACACGACCTAAATGTCTGGCAGTTATCCCTATCCCCGTAGTTCAGAAGTTGCACCACAGAGAGTGAAATAAGACGAATCCAAGTTGTGACGCTGCAAGGTCAACTTTTCCCATAAAAACTAAAAGGCAGGAAGGGAGTTTCGTATAACAGGATTTATATTGGCATTCTCCTCACATATGTATCGTGTTCGGTGTGGTGCGCGGAGTGTTTAATTATTCTCAGAATAAATGTGTTTGTAAATATTTAAATTCTGTTAATTATTATCCAGTAGCAATCTGTGATGCGTGTGTCGCCATAAGGGATATTGATTTATTATGTGCTACATAACACAGACTGTTCTATGTGTATTAATATTTGAAAATGGAAGGAACGAAGATTCCGGATCTTAAAAGGTAATAATGCAATGTCTTGATCATTATGCTTGAAGATAAAAATTATATTGAGGATGTGAAGTGTTAAAATACAGTGTAAAAATGTTAAGTGTCGTTAGGAAATAGCGATGTGGAGTATTGTTCATGAATATCGTAAATAACAGGTTGCAATTTTAGTACAGCGTTATAGATAGATACTGCGTCCGAATTTTAGAACCAAGCATTCTAATTCTTTCACATGTAATACATTGCTAGTGGTTTCAGAAAAGCGACGAGTATTTTTTTTAATAATAGGCCTATTATTCTTTGTATGATTTATTAACTTTTGTTTAAATTTTTATCTCTGTATTTATACGAAAATAAGATGAGTATTCCAATGTATTGCAATGTTCCATTATTAACGATAGATGTGTAGAAGTTTAATGTGTCTTATTATGTGATATATTCTACAAATGTTTTCATAGTTTGTTGGCAATTCGTAACAGTCTTACGTTGTAGGTTGTACTATTCTCTTCACTGTTTACGTGGAAATATGAGATAATATTGGGTAGCGCGGTGTGATGAAATCCAACCATAATAATGTTCGCGTTCATACGGTAAACACAGAGTGTGTCATTATTTTAACTGATGATTATTCGTGTTATAAGGAAGAAAAGATGTCCTTACAATTTTTTTTTCTAATTTCAATATTTAACTAATAATTATTAAAGTTTACAATAATAGACGTTTTGCAACGTTGCTGGATGGGGAGGAGGGAGTTAGAAGTACACAGTACAGCTCTAGCGGGTGGAAGGTGGTTTAGAAGTACACAGTACAGCTCAAGCGGGGAGGAGGGGGTCCAACAGATGCTCTGTTCTAATGCAGGAGCGACCATGACAATACTGTTGTTTACGTAAAACGAGCAAGAAATACAAACTTTTGAATCTCATTAATAGAACATTATGGTAAATTTACATTTTATGTAACCATATTGCTCCGTTTTTTATTGTACGTCTAAAAAATAAACAATAATGGTTTTCTTCACAAAATCACACGAACATTTTTTCTAATGCAACATTTTAATCTCTCCCGCTTCCGTAAATCAGTATCATTTTTAAACAAATTCCTGGTTGTGTGACTTTGGAAATGGGGTTAGCAACTCCTAGTTTCGAAAAATCGTTGCGAAACTGCTACAAAAGTTCGCCGATTAGGTAACCTTCTTTGAGGAAAACGTTGACGGTACATCTTCTTGCCTTACTTGAATTACGACGACTTTCTCCATAAATTAATAACATATGATATTCCTGAACTGTGAATGACATTATAAATTGTTTATGGAATATCCTGTACCGAACTGTCATCCGCTCGGCAGTAGAGCTATGGACAGGGAGCTTGAACTCAGCTGACTCGTACTTACGTCTGTGCAGAGTACTGCCTGCTGAACTCGTTGCCACGTCTCTCACGCCAGAATATAAACAAATTTAAGCATGCATTTTTATTTAATTTCACGAAAACGTAATGGAACAAACAAATATTTATTTAAACTTATATTAACTCTTTGCTAGATATACCTACTGATGTAGCCTATTTGTCTTCGTAATTTTACTAAAGATACAAGCAGTATAACGCAAATAAAATAAAAAAAGAAATATTTTTTTCTGGGAAAAATATCAAGTTTTGACCCTACGTTGTATGGACATTTTTTGATCCTGTAAACCAGCGGTCCTCAGCGCAGAGCACCTGGGGCTAGCGTCTCTTACCCGCGGAAAACACAGTGCACCATGGTGTACTCGTAGCTGCTAGCGGGTATGCTCTCTACCGCTTCCTGCTGCACGACTGTGCACACGGGACGGCACCGCTTACCCTTTGCACATTTCAGCGAGTGCTGACGACCACTGCTGTAAACTGTCCACAAAGACTGTGAAAAGGACAGAACTTATACCCCTTACACTCTGTATTGATATTTTAGAACCAAGCATTCTAATTCTTCTCTTCACTGTTTACGTGGAAATAGCCTATAAGATAATATTGGGTAGCGCGATATTATCACAGTCTACTATATACAGTCGCGAAGCTTGAGGTGTTTTTTTTGCAAATCTCGGGATAAAACGCTCCAAGCGGTTAGCAACTAGAAACAATAGACTGTCCATGGTCGACTTTGGACTGTGTCGTATTTCTATCGAGTGCTAGCTCGTTGCGTGTTTCACATTGATGCTTGTGAAATGTTCGTTATTGGTTGTAATGAAAATGTTAATGGCTAAAATATAATAATTGGAATAATAATATGGGGCAAGGAGGAGACGTTTGTAGTGCTATAAATTGTAGCAACAGTAAGAGAAAGAAGCCAGAGTTATCCTTTTTCCGATTTCCGAAAGATTCAGAAAGGTTCCTGGGTTTCCACAAGAATGCTGTGCAGAAACAAAACTCTTAATTTTGAAGTTCTTTGTGACTGTTAGAATAGCCTACATTATATCCTTAAATTTCACAATGAAATGTTTCAGTCTAACCGAAAGGACATTAGATACAGGTTAAAGCTCTGTCACTTAGGCTGCTAAATTTCCAGAGAAATAAAGGTTAGGTCTCCTTTTTTTTTTAGAGGATATATTTTTAATTGTAGCTATTAATTTTGTTATTATTTTTATGTGTTATTTTACTAAAGACGTAGAAAAATTAAGTTTGTTTTAATGAAATTTATTGATCACGTTTTATTTTCAATTCTGGTGGGATTATTATTGCTTAGGCCTACTTTTTTTTCCAAAGGACATGTTTTTAATTATAGCTGTTAATTTTGTTGTTATTTTTATTTGTTGCTTTACTAGAGACGTAGAAAAAGTCTGTTACAATAAAATTTATTGATCACGTTTTATTTTCAATTCTGGTGTGATTATTATTGCTTAACCTCATCCCACTTTTTTAACTACGTAAGCCTACACTACAAGTACCGGTACACATAAGTTACTCCATTAATTCATATTTCCATTATTATTGTTGTAAAGGGAAATGCAAATTAATATTTATTGGTTTCATAGTTAATTATCGCTATAATCTTGAATGAGTGAAGCTATTATAGTAAATTTCAGTTCGTCTTGCACAAACAAAAATTATATTAGCTTATTTCTTGTAGGTATCTTCGAGTTTATGGTGGAATTTAATATACTTCATTAAAATAATAAATTAACTTCATGCATTTAACATTTCAATAATGGAAGGAAGGTGTTAATTTTTCCAAAAGAACACGACAACGAAAGTGTAACATATTTTGTCGTCTGCTAGGAGAGAGATCTGCGATGATGAGGCGATAGTAGCGATCCTAGTGATAGGCAACTACCCATGTTTGCATTTTTACTACATATTGAGCTTCGCGACTGTATATAGTAGACTGTGATATTATGAAACAACCATATTAATGTTCGCGTGCAGTGTATATAAACGTGACATTACACACAGGTATGATTGACATAGACTAACAAAATCGCAAAGCAAGGAGTAGAACTTTTCTAAAAAAACCTGGCTAAACGTGAAGACATCTATGACGACTGTAATGCAGATACGCGGAAAGTTTTTAAATTATAATTGTTGTTTTTTGTATAACATTGCTCCACGTAGCCGACATTTTGACAGCGAAAGGTTAATATCGAACAGCAGCAAAACTTGCTTTCATAATTATCTTTTTAAAATACTTCCTCATAATATTGTAGTGAGATTTCTTAAGACTAGGAGTTTATATCCCGTAGTAAATTTTAAGTTTTACTATTAAACAGAAATATAATGCAGTTTATTCTAATTATGTCATTTTACTTGAAGTGTGATACTTTCCCAGTAATTTTGTACGAAGTCCGAAGAATAAGATACTGGTACATTTAGATCAAAGTGGCTTAAGTGCACAATACCGGAGCGGGAGTGTGGTAATTTCGTAGAAGACGCCAGCTGTTCACATATGCCACTTTTGAACTACTCTCAAATCTCGTAGGCATTATTGTTAACTCTGATACTTTTATCTATGTTTGTTATGCATTATGTTGGTTTTTGATGGTTCAGGAATAATATAGAAGGGTTATGGCGAAGGCATCTTGGGGCCAGCAGGGGCTTGCCTCCAGCTATAAGCCCCCGGCTGTATCCTAAATGCAATGAATATCGTCTTTACGGGTAGAGGAAGCACTGACACACACAATGTTATTGCTAGATAATGTCATTTTAGTGCTCACCTTATATCTAATTCTAGTCTTCATTCGTACTTTTGAATTGTCAATGTGATATTCTGAAGTAATAAAACATTAACATTAACCTATACGGATATTGTTCGTAAAATTGAAGTAGCTGCTGTTGATTTCACTCAATGCTGGTTAACTGTGTCGTGTTGAGGGAACGTCTGCTTAAACCATGTTTTCAATGCTCGGAATTAACATCGTTGTTGATGATATCTAGTGTGGGGTTTCTATTACTGAATATGTATTTATTTTGGAGATTTAGAGGTTGTTCTTTCAACTTGACTTTGTAACATAGTGGTTAAGCTACTGAAGATACTAGTGCAGTGATGTCAAAGCAAGCGCATTTTTCTGACCTTGACGTAGTACGCGGGCAGCAAGTGCTAAGTTTGGAAAGAGGAAGGGTTGTGTATATGAATAAGCAACCTGTTGGATTAAGAAAACAGTGGTGCACAAACTTCAAACGGAACGTGAAATTTATTGTCGTTATTTTTATATGGCTTCTTTCTGTTTAATATTATCTATATTATCTGTAAAACAAAAGTACTAAGTACTAACGCTGATTCTTAATATTGCACTTGTGTTTTAAATCTTAATAACATAATAGAGAGTTAAGAAGGAATATTCACTTAAATTCCATAGTAGTATAATATTATACTGTATTAAGTGGATGAAAAACATCATTCATAAAGAAGTGATATTCCAAAGAAAGAGACTGAGTATGACATGATAAGTTAGTTATATATATTATTATTTTAATGTACCGAAGTACATATGATATTTCCATGGAGATATTCATCGTATGATAAGTTAGAATTTATATTGATGCTATCTTTAGCCTTACAAAAGTAATCAATAAACTAATCAAAACAATATTACAGTACAAAGCAAAGTTACCTAGGTACTGTATCTGTTTTAAGTGTAACTAATATTCCATAACAAAACTCTTATCGCATTATGCTTTTAAGGTGATATTGGTGAGCAACTTCCTATCATCAGAATATTAAATTATTTTTTCGAAATGTGCTGAAGCTATAGAGCTGACATTTTTACAACACATGGGTACGTATCTTTTGCTTATGATGTAACAGTAGTTACTTTGTTAATTCATTTCCATACAAACAATTTCCATGCGAATATTTTCAAAATTTTCAATACACTATCTTCAGTAATACGTATATACGGTATATTAGATTTACGAAAACATTCTGTAAGGCTACTAAATAAATAGGCCTATATACCTGAAAATTTCACTTTTCTATACGAAAAGTTGAAAAAATATTTCTTTTGAATAAAAAAATCAAACTTGTGAAAAATGAACATTAAAATTAAAACTTACATTCTTCTTTTTATATTGCTTGTATTATTTTATTTGTATTTCTCTTTGTTTGTTTTTGTAATTATATTTCTTTATTCTGTATATTTGAATTTAAATAAATAAATAAATAAATAAATTATAATTCACTTATACTTCTCAGGCAAATCTAAAAATTAACATGGATACAGTTTTAATAAGTTCTTTTCCCTTTATCTATTGAATCAGTGTTGGCCATCCCTGAATATAGCTCGACCAAGCGTCATATACTACCTCTTTCGTCTGACTCTTTCCATTCCGCTGTAAAGCGCTCAGGCTCTCCTGGGCTCTAAAGCGCGCGCTTGCTCCTGTGGGCATCAATTGATATCCCTGTACTAGTGTATCGAGTTGGAGATTCGAGGATCAAATGCCCCTTAGAAGAGGAGGTAATTTAAAAATACGATATGCATTGTAGTCGGTTTAATGTAGGTTAAATATAAGTAATGTGCAGGGGCGGCCCGTCCTTATGTGCTACAGTGCTACAGAAAAATGATAATTTTTGCTCAAATAATGTATTTGTAATACCGTAGTATTTGATCTGTCATTTGACAATTTTCCCGTGGTTATGTTCATGACGCGTTATAAAGTGTTTAGTCTTCGCTCTTCGGTGCCTCAGGGGGTTCGTTTTGCTACTCAAAACTCCACATGACAATGTAGACAGTTATGCGCATGTGCGAAGCTTAAATCACTGTTCTGATTGGCTATTTTTACGCGGAAAAGTGCTGTAGTCAGCTACAGCACAACACAGCTTGGAGATTGCAAAAGTAAAGCGTAACGAAAGAATGCTTGTTTGTGGAGGAACTCGGAACTATTTACAATGTATTTGGTAATTCAAGTGTCCGACTGCTGCTGCCATCTACATGTTGAAGTTGCTGTGAACAGCTATGCTATACTGAAGAAAAGAGTGTTACAGATACAACTGGATTTCTATACGGAAGACCTGACTTCCGAAATATAGATGGCTGTTCAATTGTTACAATACATAGTCTCCAACAATTTACAGGACCCATTCTGTGAAGTAACGAAGTTGTAAATATTTTGGTTACAACACCAATGACCACTGCTGAGCCAGAAAGATGTTTTCTTGCTTGAAACGCATAAACGCTTTTAAGGTACACTATGTCCCAGGATCGTCTCACTGCTCTTGCAATGCTGTCAATAGAAAAGAGTATGATGTCCAAGATGGGGGGGGGGTGTTAACACCAAATGACAAGTTCTGCAGTACGAAAGAACGTCGTATGGACTTCATATTTCATCACTAGGCACGACTCAAATTAAGATATGATAAATACATATAAGTGTAGGCATATACAGTAGGCCGATATAGAGATTGTAGCACACTCATTATTTTGACCACCAGCCGCTACTGGTAATGTGTGAAATAAATGACATTGTGAGTGATATCAAATATAAAATATATGTTGAGATATGACAGATAGAGTGGAAGAGTAAGAGGAGAAGAGAACGAGAGTGTAATTTCGTTTTTATTTCCCAGTAAATTCGCCGCTGCGGTATTGTGCATTTGTTCCTCAAAGTATTTTCATTTTGTTGAACAGTAATAACGCGGCAAGGCCCAACGTTGTTCAATTGAAATTATTATTTTTTTACAATAATAAATGTTTGCGTCAGTATTTCATTATTGTGCCGTGTAGCCTGTATCCAATTAGGTATATTCTACTGTATATCGAATGTTAACTTTTAGGAATTTCTGGTAAACAGTCTAGACGTTGTAGATGTGGACGCAGGGTTGGGAATTTCATGAAGCTGGTCTACTTAAATCACGAAAGAGTATACTCAGAGACGCCGCAGCCGAATTGATTCCCAAACGTCCGAATTGATACCCAGTTATCTAGGTAATCCTGTATGGGTATGTCCGAGTTGATTCCCAGGTCTTGAATGGAGTCTGCATACATTTTGTCCGAGTTGAATCCCACATTTTCTTTCCCATTTAATATAGAATTAGGACTCTCTATTTACAAGGAATCAATTACTACACGCAGTTTCCTTGTAAACAGGTATAGTTAAAAATGTGTCACTTGATGAAAACGGCTAATTGCTCCGTTGTATCAGATTTTTGAATAAAATTAACTAAACCGACTAAAAATAATAACTTAATGTAGGAAGGAACTTCCAACACAGCTTTAAATAATCAAAGCGGCTAATTGCTCCGTTGTATCAGATTTTTGAATAAAATTAACTAAACCGACTAAAAATAATAACTTAATGTTGGGAAGGAACTTCCAACACACAGATTTAAATAATCAAAACGGCTAATTGCTCTTTATGTCTGATTTGTGAATAAAATTAACTAAACGACTAAAAATAATAACAATGTTTGGGAGGAACTTCCCAACACGTAAGCTGTAAATAATCAAAACGGCTAATTGCTCCGCTACTGTATTTAATCATTTCCTGTTCAATAAGCCTACTGCTCTTTCTCTTGGTTTTTTTTCTGAGTGTTCTCATGACTTTGAAGCTTCACGTAAGTGTTACATTGAATTTATTTTACAACCTCAATGAAGTGAAAAATGTTCGGATGAAGTGAATAGAATTCTGCATTCAACTTACTGTGAAACGCTTCACAACAATCTGTAGTGCGTTCTGTGTTTGAACTAAATGCTGCCCACATTGCAGGTGGAAATTCGCAATTTTCTTTGATGAAGGTATCCAGTAAGTAATCAAAAACTCATCAGGCTTTTCATTCACGAGTTTACGAGCAGTAAGATCAAAAGTGAAACAGTCTGCTACTTCTTCAACCGGTGGAAGTGCGGGTAAACCAAATATACATTTTAAAAGTCTCCCTATCTCAGAGTCCTTATTTTTAAACTCATTTGACAAATTCACAGGATTTATTTTCCTCCACCAACATTGCGCCAAATGGAACCTGCAGGCATTTATTATAGTTTCTGGCCAAACTGAGAGAACTGCTGAGTGAGTGCTTTTCTCAAAATCAACTTACACAACATCGGAATTTGTATGATTTTTTTAATACTTGAAGAGTCATTTTGTATATTTCAACAGTTTTCCTTGCAGGAAGAAAAAACCAGTGGAACGTAATGATTATTGCACTATGAAAATCTGGTAAAAAAAAGCACCGGACAGGATTTGAACGTCCCATCTAAAAATAGGTTTTTCATTTTCGAGAGAACATCCATATTGCTTACACATGTTAATGGGACAATGTTTTTTTCAATGATTCATGTAATTCTGCTAGGGTTTTAGGCAACTTCGGAAGAAGTCTACCACGACTGGCGTGAATGTTTTTTCTTATACGTTCGATATTGTGAGACATAAGTATAGCAACGCTAAGTGTCTGATCATCACATTCGTCAGAATGGCACAACTGAGAATCAATAATTACATTCACTGAATTTAATTTATAAAAACACTTACATGTCCTTTTCGTGCATATGTACCGTTCCACATCATCACGTAACGTTTGTGAAAGCAGAATTTGAACCACTAACAGCTTCTTATCTTTTTCACTAAACATAACCTTATATTTAGGGGACGGATGTTGATGACCTAAAATTTACTTAAAATGATCATTAAAATTCCCTTAAACTAATGAAAAAATGATATGAAATTAAAAGAAAATTACATTTAAATATTATTTACCGTACTCGCACCACAACTTCTTAAAAATTAGTCACCTTGTTTTAATGACTGCCTTGCAAATCTCGGAGAGAGGAGGCAACTTCCTGAAATTTGGCTAAGATAAAGGAAAAGAACATGCGACAAAATTAAGGTTTTAAGGAAAACTATAGATTTTAATGACGGTTTACAATATTTTTCAATCAGGGGTGGTTCATGTCAGTGTCTTCATTCTCTGTTTCCTCATCCTTCCGCGCTTCTCTTTTGTTACCAGATCTTCAAGATGACGGAGTGTGAATCACAAAACAAATTGTGGGCGCAGCGTGCATTCTTACAATCTTTGTATTAAAAGTACTGTCTACTACAGCATACATCCCTTCCAGGACACGGTGAAAGTTTCCCCCCTTCCAAACATAAATTCTAAAGACACCCTCGTAAGGACAAAGTAGCAGTCAAAGTCCTCACTTAAACTAAACTGTTGTCAAGCATTTTATACAGTGTGTTTCCGAGGTGGTGTTACAAACTTTCAGGGATGATGGCAAAGAGCACATGTATCAATTTGAGATCAGGAACCATGGTCCGGAAATGACTGAGTCGAAAGTTATAAGCAAAAATAGTTCTGTGGAAATGGAATTGTAATTTGGCACCACATGTCCTTCTTCCCTTAACTTTTGGAACAGTCGTGGAAAAATGATATGAGTCGGATATCTCCTACGTGGGTACTTGCACTGATACAATCTGTGAGCTTGTCTACTGTTCCCATTGGCTCATCCGTATTAAAAAATCAGGTCTGCTTATTTCGCTCTCGTGTACTCCTCCATTTCACTAGGACTGATCGACTGGACACTGCAACTTGTACACATACACTGCTGTCTACAGACATGCATATCAGGACCGACCATGTCCGTTACACATTACGCTATCTGCATTGCTTTAGTGTAGTTTCCTGTCCCCATTCCTCAGACAGCGCACTGAATGGAATACTTAAGTACACAACGTAAACAACGTCAGATGAATACAGTATGTGTAAGATATACAGATAAATACACATAAATAAGGTGTAGGCCTACAGAGGAATAAAATTATTTCATTTCCACACAACTATTTTTGCTTGTAACTTTCGACTCGGTCATTTCCGGACTAGGCTTCCTTATCACAAATTGATAGGTACATGTGCCCTTCGCCATCATCCCTGAAAGTTTGTAACACCACCTCGAAAACATGCTGTATTACTTCCGTTGTGTGAAGTGAAGCCTTCAGTGGGATGAGGGATGGACTTTAGAGTCTATTTCAAACTACAAAACTCAAACTTCACTGTAATTCACTTATTTAGTTGGTAATTACTACTGACCTATTTGCTTAGAAAATGATTTAACAGACCTATCGGCAAAGAAGAAAGTAAAATGCATTCGAAATGATCTAAAAGTTCTTCAAATTATTAAAAATGACCAATAAATGCCGAGAAAAATATAAAAATGACCTAGCAGTTCAAAAGCGTCAAAAAAATGCAAAACATGCAATATAAGATATTATATTTTTTACGTTGATATTAACATAGAAAGATTTCTATATTAATAGGCATCTTCCTAATGTGAAAAATAAGAAGACAACTTTTCATCAACATCCGTCCCCTACTTATATTCCATAATCATAGATCACTGCAGCACTAAAGTCCTCAGCATACGACAGGCAGACACTATCCTCTCGCTGACTATACACAGGCAAAGGGAATCAACTCTGACGTTAGGTAAACATAGGTAGAAATCAAATCGGGAATCCACTCGGTCGTCATTCATGAGGATTTGGGGATCATTCCTCAGAGAGAGGGGAGGCGCCACAGCCCCGGAAGCGTGGACGTCTTGTACGTACGAACCTGCTCTCTCGGCGGGCAAGATGATTCCACAGTTCCGCTCTCGGATCCAAGTTCGCGTGCATTCTAGAATTCGAAATGGAAAGTTTTTTTACTTGCTTATTTAACCACACTATATCAACTACGAGGTTATTTATCGTCGATAGAATTGGTGATGGCGAGATAGTATTCGGCGAAATGAGGTAGAATATTCGACATAGATTAACTGACATTCATCTTACGGTTGGGAAATATCGGTAAAAAACCAAGCGGGTATCGAACCCACTCCCGAGCGCACTCCGAATCGGCTGGTAAGCGTTTCAGCCGTCTGAGCTACGTTCAAGGAATAATATAATACACTTGTTTTATTTGGTTATTTAACGACGCCGTATCAATTACTAGGCTATTTAGCGTTGATAGAATTGGTGATAGCGAGGTGGTATTTGGCGCAATGAGCTCGAGGATTCGCCACAGATTACCGGACATTAGCCTTACGGTTGGGGAAAATCTCGGACAAAACCAACCAATTAATCAGCCCAAGCTGGAATGGAACAGAGAATAGAAGAGAAGAATGGAAAACTAAAAAAATACCGAAAGTCTTCGTAAATATTTAAAAGTAAATACGAAACAGGTTATACTGGTATATGCAATACTACAACTTATTTTATCACTAATGAATGAATGTAAGTTCTTGTTTGCTATAACTTTATGATAATCTGTAGCCTAAACTTCTTCCGAACATGAAACTGAACAGAGGGTGATCAGTGAAGGGTGGGGAGGGGATGGATAAGGCGTGGTTTCCCTACTTGCATTCCTGTCCCTCACTTAATCCCAAATTTCGATAATCCGAACAGGTCCCTGTCCCAATTGGTTCGAACTAGCAAGGTTCAACTGTATAGCAGTAGCGGCTATTCAAATGAAGAAGGTGAAGAACATTTCACTTGTTATTTTGCGAATCATTTGATTTATATTTCATATATTAAATTATTCAATTTAAAAACAATAGCGCTATAAATCAATAAATGTCAAGTACAGCATCACCAGGCTATTTTAATATTCCCGCTGTTCACGTCTCAGTTCCTTGAGCGGCAGCGACGTGGCAATGATTCTCAGATTTAAAATATTATTTTGTTCTTCTATGTTAGGGTGGTTGCTATGACAACGACTGAGACATTTCCCCCCGCACTTCCACATTCTTCAAGAAACGGGTGTTGCTGTGATGAACACGTGTTTGGCCTTCAGCCCAGCCGATGCCCTTTCTATAGTGGGTGACACGGAGATTTACGACTACTTGTCTGGCCAGCAACATGGCCCGTCCTAAGGAAAATTCTATCCTAAAAATTCTGCTTCGTCAATTCTTCTTCCTATATAGGTTCTATTACGTTTTATGATTTTAATTTTTATGCTGATATCTTCATTCATTCATTTTTTATTCTTCTGGCTACAATTTTACTGTCACTCATAGGAAAATTCCATTAAAGATTAATACTATGAAAGCAATGGAAAGAAAGTTTGATATTCTGAACACAGCCTTTTTAGTGGAAGTTTGAATGAATTTTTGCCTTTCCTCAGTCTGTTTTCGTCGTGTTTTGTGTCGGTAGGCCTGTGGTGTTACGCCGATGTTACGCCAACTTATTCTTACGAAATTCAATCATTCTTCCAGCGTAATATCGAACCCTGAACCACAGACAATGATGATACTGAATCGGTATGTTGCATCAGTTATTGATAGAACACTCTCGAAAGATCTCCACGAAACTTTTGAGACCATTTCATCAGAATTGTACTTTGATCTAATCCTTGAGTGACTTTGAGAGTTAGTCTATAAATATCCGTGTAAAGGAGAAAATAATGTCTTTCTGTATCATTGCTTGTGTGAAGTATACGTCTGTGATCCTGTGACAGACGTACCAGGATTATATACCAGAATAAACCATCTTACATTTATTTACTCAACTTAGAAATTCTACTCTACGTTATTTCGTCTCCTTGGGTCCATGGACCCCACCCACAATCCCGAAGATAGCAAGAGTATCCACTACACCACATATACTCTTTTCTGGTGGCAGCGACGTTGGGAAATGAATTAGAAAGGAGACGACATATTTTCGACACATCTTTACTCTTGAACTATCACCAACGTTGGACCATCGAGGTGATTCAACTTGGCAGTCCAGGTTTGGCGACGCTTGGGCGACTTCTTCCGCTGGCTGGCAGCAGGCAACCATCCTGTGGGATCCGGCATCGTGACTGGCCTAGTGACCCGGAAGGTTAGCAGGCAGAGATCTGATCAACCTCTGCACATCACTCCCGCTTCTCTGGACGGTGGCTCAACTTTCGCGTGGCGTCGAGGCGCAGACCAGTCCCCTTGATTTTCTTCCATTTATTCTGGTAAGTCCTAACCTAACCTAAACTTCTGGCGTAATGACGGAGAGTGATAATTTATTGACCACGAAAATTATTTATTGATAGGACAAGATCCTGCGGGACAAAATTCCGGCACATCCGGCGACGCTGATATAACCTCTGCAGTTGCGAGCGTCGTTAAATAAACCATAACATTTGATAGGACAAGCAATGAAACTCGTCACCACTAAATTAACAGGAAACCCGGTCGAATTGGCCGTACGTATTTATGTTAAGGTAGAAAGTGATTTTTCGGTTATCTATCTGGAAAAAGATAAACTGTTTTTAAATTTGTACAATCTAAAACAAGAGGTGATGCAAAAATCAAAATTTTGCATGGAATAGTTGAATGGGAGTAGTTAAAGAAATCTTCAATGAATTAAGTCTTGCTATATACAGGGTCTAGCAGACGACAGGGTTAACATGATAGTCCGCACTGTACGTGAGAAGGAACGTCTCACACAGTTAATTGAAATTGCTATGGATGAAGGAAGTTCAGTATAATCGAGTCAAAAGTCAAAGATAGAGAAACACGATTTAGGGGGTTCAACATCGTTCGGGCCGTGAAGGTTACACGAGCTCTGATAAGAGTTATAAAGAAAAAGATAAAGAAGGAACCCGGGGTGAACGCATTAGAAACGATCCAGTGCTTTTCATATCAGCTATTGGGGGCATATCGTGAAGCATTGTAGGAATAGGCCTAAATGTGGATATTGCCTAGGAGCTATGACTCCAGTTTTTGTTAAGGGCGGGCCCGCCAGAAAGGAAAGGTAGGGATTTAGGAATCCCGCCACTAAGGAAAGGTAGGGATTTGAGAATCCCGCCACTCAAGGGACTCCTCAAAGGAATGGGAGTAATGCTGGGAAAGCAAATTTTCAAGGGACTCCTTTAGGGATTGGAGTAATAGTCTGGGAAAGACGTTAATAGTTCGGGAAAGACGTTAATAGTATGGGAAATACATTAATAGTATGGGAAAGGCGTTAGATGCGATGAAGCAGTCGTCATCGTATTCTTTAGAAGATCTAGGAGACTATGACAAAGTTAATGAGAATCTTTTTGTGATTTGTATGACGAGCCCTCAGTTAAAGGAAGGTATAGAGACGATCATTACAGATACAAGTATCCAGATTTCGCTTGTTAAAGAAAATGTTCTAGCCATTAGATATGTAAAAGATACGAGTTTATGTCACATCGTAAATGTTGATATTTATTATGATTTTCTTTGTTGACGTTTTGACGGGGATATGTGAAAAGTAATATCGTTATTGGGACATTTAAATATGGATATTAATGATACGATATCTGAAGTTTATGTAGTGATCTATTCACATATGAGTGTAGAAGTTTTGTTAGTTCAAAATTGGATTATACAACATAAAAGTTAATTAACGATACCAGGAATTACTATCAGGTTGGCACCGTGTAGTAAACAAATTATATGAATTTCAACTAAAGAACAGGATGTAAGGTATCTACCGAAACAAGAATTAGGTGAAGGTGTATATTGTGCTGAAGGGTTAGTTAAATGAACAAATTAAAATTACATTTGCATGATTGTAAACATGAATGAAGAAGAAAGAGAATTAACCAAACACTTTTCCGTAATTAGTGTTACACCCAAGTTTGAAAACACATGAATTGCATTTAATACCTTGTAGAAAACAAATGCTATTGTCAAAATTAAGGTAAAGTCATATTCAGGAGGGACAGGAGAAACTTCGTGATTCGTGTTATGAATTTCATGACATTTTTAGATTACCAGAAGGCACGTTAAATTAAATAAAGGGCATGCAGCTTCGTATTCCTATTCCGAATATACCTAAAGGACGAGCAAATCACATGAACATTTATAAGTTGGAAGTACATAAGCATAATAACACAGATGAAAAACAAGAGCTATTGAAGATAGTTCAAATCCACAGAATTTTACAATTTTAATGGTCCCTAAGAAATCAGATGCGACAGGCGTTAAGAAGTAGAGAACTCGTGTCGACTTTCGTAAATTAAATGAAGCAACCATTGGCGACAATTACCCTTTGTCGAATAAAGAGGCCATATTGGATACGTTAGAGAGGAGTAGATATTTTCAGCCTTAGATTGCTGTAATGGTTATTGGTAAATTCCACTGAGTTTAGAAGATATAGAAAATATTGAATTTAGTATGAGTGCAGTTAATTATGAATTCACTCGTTTACAGTAAAGGCAATGTTTCAAATTTTGTTTGATAATGTTCTAGCAGTCAAGTTGGATTACAGTCATTTGTGTATTTAGAGTGTATAATTGCTTTTGCAGAGGGACGATATTCAAGAGACGAATTGGTACTTTTAACTATAAGGTAGTATGGGCATACAAACATTTTGAATCGATTTGGTAGAGAGTTTACAGCTGTGACTGATTACAAATCACTTCAGTGGGTATTCTATATAAAGAATCCTAGTTCACGTTTATAGAGATGACGTTTACAACTCGAAGAATATCAATTTAAGATAAATAAAAAGCTGGAATCCGTAATTGTAATGCTAACATATTAAGTAGGTACCCAGTAATAACAAGTTCTACGACAGACATAGATGAGGAAAGAGAACCGAAATTGCTTAAAGAAATTCACTATAGAACGTCACCAAGGAGTTTAAAGAACTTGAGAAGGATTTAAATTATACATTGATTGGTCAAATATGTACGAGCACGTTAAACAGTATGTATACCACAAATGTCTAATATTGAAGGAAAGAGTAAGGTAAAAACAAAAATGATGGTTAGGTTACGCAAAGAGAGCCACAGAAGAAAATTTATTTGGATATCGCAGGTACCTTACTAATTAATTACACAGGTTATAATATATTCTAACATGTCAGAAAACTTGAGCAAATATCTATTACAGTTGCTATTCGAGAGCAGTCTGCGACAACAGTAGCAAAAGCTTTTGTAGATTTGTACTAATATTATTTCGAGCACCTTGATCAATTCATGAGTAAAGTGTTTTCAAAATTATTGCAAACTTTTGCAAATTGATGATGTTAACACAGTAGCCTATCATCCAGACAGTAATGGGACTCTAGAAAGAATGCACAAAGCAGTTGTGGAATTTGTACGTTATTTTGTAGATCACACGCGTGAAGTATATGCAGTATGTCATTCTCACAGTTCATATACAAATTTACAATTTATGACTTATTGTTTGGAAGAATATATAATGTTATCAACTTATTACAAAGAACCTCAATCATTTTGTAATTATAATGATGTCATGAAGAAGATAAGACAGAAATTTAGAGGTAGTAGGAGGAAGCCAGAAGACATCTACAAGAATCAAAGCAGATAAGAACGGCTAGACATAATCAGAGGTTAAAAGAACAAAAAAATATAAGAAGGGAGAAAATATTCTCATTCACTAAGAAAAAAGGAGTAAGAGAAGCATTATGGGAAGACCCATATGCGTGTGTTGTAGTTGAGATAAGGAGGAATAAGGAACTTACGGTTCACAGTAACAGGACTAAACCGTATGTTAATTAAGGAGGTCAAGGGACCTTATAAAGGTAAATAAGGGGCTACGGTGCTTAGTAATAGGAGACTAGACCGTATGCTATATGGGGCTGAACAATGAAAATGCACTGGTCGCTGATCGTTTTCTATGCGGGCATTATAAGTTTAAGGATCGCTGATCGTTTTCTATGCAGACATTATAAGTTTAAGCATTGCTGATCTTTTTCTATGTGGGCATTACAAATTTAAAGATAGCTAATAATTTTCTATACGGGCATTATAAGTTTAAGGATCGCTGATTGTCTTCTATGCAGACATTATAAGTTTAAGCATTGCTGATCTTTTTCTATGCGGACATTATAAGTTAAGGGATCGCTGATCGTTTTCTATGTGGGCATTATTAGTTTAAGGATCACTGATAGTTTCAGGATCGCTGATCGATCGTTTTCGCATGTCGTAAGTTTCAGGATCGCTGATCGTTTTCTTCTTCGTACACTATAAGCCTCAGGACCTAGCCATAGGAGAGGATGTGGCCAGGATAGGAGTGATGGATTCAACAACAAGAATATATTTCGACAATATAGGTACTATCCAGTTCTATCCAGCGCAATGGAGTTTAATAACTTATGTAGACTTGCAACCTACTAAAGAACTGTAGCAAAATACAAAAGATGTAATGATAAGATTCAGGCAAATTTGTGAGGAAATAAAAACGGAAACATGGTATCCGCGAATGGACCATGAAACTAGTACTTATTACTTTAAGTCTAAAGTTAGAGCAGTGATAGATTAAAAGGTGTTTTGACAGATTTAATTGGAAAAACAGAAAAACACTTGTTTTCGAAGAGGTGTTTTAAATTTTGTAGGAGGGGCTTTAAGATTCATACTTAGTACCTTAATACAGAATGATGTAAGGGGATATAACGGCATATCCAAACATTAGAAAAAGAACAAAGAGAATTTTTGCACTTGAGAAAGCAGCAACTGACTATAACTAAATCTGTATTAGTAGGAATAAATGTTATTTTATGTAGTATTAATCGCAGTGAAGCAAATTTAAAGAAAGTATAGTAGCGTTAGGAAAACAGTTAAGGAATATCATTCAAAAGATACAAAAGGAACTAGAAGTGATAATGATATTAAATATGTACATACTTTCAATTCAGGGAGGTATTGAAGAGTGTCAACAGGTGTTTCATCAATTGATAGATGTCTACCTGCATTCTCAAGATGACATTCTCCAACCCCAAATATTAATAATAGCTAGATTTACCGAATTATTGCAACAACAGAAAGTGCCAGAAGTTTTGGTTTTTCCCATCCTAAGTAACTTGGAAATTTTGACCCTGATTAAACCTGTAATATATACCCAAAATCAATGTATGTTATAAGAAACTCAAGATCAATATTTAGTGTATGTTATAAGAAACCTTTATTGCAAGATAATATGTGTGTATTGTATAAAGCTTTATCTTTCACTGAAAATTGACATGGTAACCAAACAAGTTTCTTCATAGTAACGGGAAAGAATTCATGATTGTGGACGATTTAAAACAAAAATTTGGAAAAGTTAATCTAGAAGATCTTATGTGTTGTGAACAAGAAAGTGTTTATTTTTATGTATGTGCAGAAATCACATCAATTAACATTTCTGTTGACAATAGTGATTGTGGAACAACTCTGTTACATCGAAATACAAAGGTTACAACTAACGATTATGTGAACATCGTGTGCTAAAATTTAAGAAGGACGTGACAAACTGTGTCTTGCATTACAATGTAAAGATTTGACTACACACAAGTCTATATCATATGTACAAAGTAAGAGTATACAAGATGTGATTCTAACTGCTAAATAATATTAATGATTATTGGTTATTAGAGGAAATGCTAATATTAATTTTGATTGTTGTTTGTTTTTAAGTAAATTGGATAATATTAAGGGAAATTATCAGATCTTATCCAACTTGATAATCTTATATCTTCTCTTGATCTTTTGGTAATGGCTAGTGTTAAAATGGATGAGGTGGAATACTCATTAATGAACAAGACACAAAATTTAATACTTTTTAATTAGATACTTCGAAATTCACTATTCTTATTGTTTTCCTTGCTCTGATTATTATATGGATAATGTGTTTGTTATGAGTGCTGTCGAACAGGAACATAATAGTTAATAAGAAAATGTAAACCTAGAACCTGTTGAGAGCACACAAGAGAAATCTTAGTATCAGAAATTGTCCATAGAGTATCATCACTGTACAAAATGAAGGTGGAAGTATCGAGAAGTAAGTAGCATCTCGAGCTTCAGAAATCCACTCTTTACCTTCACTTACCGCGGAAACGGAAAGTGAAGAAACCTCTCTAAAACCTTTACGAAGGTACACCTTTAAATTGGAAACAGCAAAAAAAAAAAAAGTTTACAGCTATAGCATTAAACTTTTAAAATAGGGGGAAGGTGTGGTGTTACGCCGATGTTACGCCAACTTATTCTTACGAAATTCAATCATTCTTCCAGCGTAATATCGAACCCTGAACCACAGACAATGATGATACTGAATCGGTATGTTGCATCAGTTATTGATAGAACACTCTCGAAAGATCTCCACGAAACTTTTGAGACCATTTCATCAGAATTGTACTTTGATCTAATCCTTGAGTGACTTTGAGAGTTAGTCTATAAATATCCGTGTAAAGGAGAAAATAATGTCTTTCTGTATCATTGCTTGTGTGAAGTACGTCTGTGATCCTGTGACAGACGTACCAGGATTATATACCAGAATAAACCATCTTACATTTATTTACTCAACTTAGAAATTCTACTCTACGTTATTTCGTCTCCTTGGGTCCAAGGACCCCACCCACAATCCCGAAGATAGCAACAGAGTATCCACTACACCACAGGCCTATGTCGAGCTATTAAGTTGTGATAGGCCTAATTTTTAAAATATAATTTATTTTACTTATCACTTTATTAGGTGAAGATATTAAGTGCATTTCAGTTTTTAATTAATTTCTAATAAGTGTGTTAGGACCTACCATATAAGTTTTTGTATTGTTATGTTGCAATGTGAAAATGAATCCGTTCAGTAACACAGTGTGTACATTAATTCAAACCTCGTTTAATCGCTGGTGTGAGCAGTATAAGAGATATATCTATTGTTTCTAGACAGAACTCAACCAATTTTAGACATAAACTGTAAAAAGTTCAACTCACAAACTGGTAAATCATACGAACTTAATTTTAAAACTTCATGGTACTGCAAGCATCAGTGAGTGGTTGTGTGGGAGCCACTACATTGAAATACTATTTTGTTAGTCATGCCTACTACTTTGAGTTAAAAAAATGTGTGGAATGAAACTGGATTCAGTGATTTTCTAAAATAATGTTAGTCTTGCTCTACAAAAACATGAAAATTCGGCAGAACATTTTTTTAAAGTGCGTGCTGCAGTTCAAAAATTTACAGAAAAATATTAACACTATTGGGAATAACCTGAAAAAAATGCTAGGCTATTGTTAGTGCAATATATTGAAAATGTTTGTTTAAACAGACATGTTATGCGGTCAGTCATCGACACTGCTTTGTATTTAAGCAAGCAGGAATTATCATTTCGGGGCCATGACGAAAGCACTTCATCGCTTAATGTGGAAATTTCAGATGGCCTACTGACTATGCTAGAATTTTGAACGTAGCAAAAAGTAGAAGTGAATTCTCAGGGAGAAGGTACAGAC
Source organism: Periplaneta americana (assembly GCF_040183065.1). Lineage (NCBI taxonomy): Eukaryota > Metazoa > Arthropoda > Insecta > Blattodea > Blattidae > Periplaneta > Periplaneta americana. Next base: position 35,996,889 of record NC_091129.1, read on the forward strand.
TGCTGCTACAGTGGAAAAAGTGATGTAGAACATGATCGTAATTACAAGATATTGTTCTTTGAGATCATTGACAACATCATCATGCAGATCGATAAAAGATTTGGGGATTTAGAAAAACTTCGTTTCGTCAGCCTTGCTGATATTTCCAAATTTGACAATTACCTATAGTATAAATTTCCCACATGATCCGCTTTTTTCACTATAAGCTAGCTATTTGAACATATTAAAAAAGACGCAGGTTCCAAAAACTGAACTTGAATTTTATACCAGAACAGTGAATATAGGAATATACCAGTTAAGAAAGTGCTAGACTTCTTCGTGACACAAAGATGTATTTGGAGAAGTGTATAAGTTATATTCCCTCATTTTAATACTACCGTCTTACTAGCGTACCGGTCGAGAGGAGCTTCTCGTGTTTAAAACGAATAAAAACAAAACAAAGAAACTCAATGTCACAGTAAAGACTGTCAGCGTTAGGGAATATTTCGCTCCAAAAAGATATGTTGGACAAGATGATGGAATCACAGCCCCTCCATGGGAACGTTATTGGTAGGTTCGCAGCCCTGAAGAGATGGAGAATCAACTTAGTGTACAAGATAGGTAAGCAATAAGCATATGAAGAGTCCACTGCAAGAATGATGGACGTCACTTTCTTGTCGAAAATGAACCAAGACTGTCAATGCATAGCTTAAGACATATAGAATATACATAGAGAGTTAGGCCTATATGGCATTAACACTGATAGTCATTGTCCAGTAATGATCGGAAAATCACAGTTAAGCTTTGAGCGCTAAGCATTTCAAAACTTTCAATTGTTTCTCCTGAAAAATGTATTCCAAATGACATCCATCATTCTTGCAGTGGACTCTTCATATCTTAATTTACATGTACCGGTAAGTGTATTGATAACTGGCAGAAATAAATGCAATGAAATCACTTTCACGATTGAATATCATGGGAATTTATGGGAGGGAATTACTTTAGTTACATAGAGTTCCGATTATCAATGCAACTAGCCTACATGGGCTTTGAAAACTTTGCAACAATTTTGTGCTTCACCTACTTTTTCAGGCACGAGCCGCTACTGCTGTATACACCCCATAATAATAATTAGGCTTTGTAATTCAGCTACCTATAAACTGGAATGAGGTTGTCTGATACAACAAAGTATATGTGACGTCACAGCGCAGGTACAGGAGTTAAGTTTTGCAGCTTAACAAGTATTTGTATATCGCAAACTTGAAGCCACGGTTCCGTTGGTTCACTTCGCGCTGTGTGATATCTTATTCAACCGAAATGAGAAGCCAGGTTTTATGATACTTGGTTTATTTTCAATCCTGTATAGCCGGTTCTGAAATGTACAATTCCCTTAGACTGAACTACATGTCAGCTAGGTAATCAGTCAGGGTTTGAACCCAAGACTTGAGACGTGAAGCCTGCTGGTCAGTTATTACAACTTCGACGACAGCTAAACGAAAGAGGGTGAGTGGCTGAAAACCATCAGTTTTATTGAATTCTTCCAGGCTTGGGTCACGTGTCAATTCTGGTGTCAAACTTACATGGTCTGACAGAATGACGTTGCATATTGACAGTCATGGCCCCGTGATGGGGTGTCATCCTATATGAGTCCAGCTAGGGTCAACTGTGACTCGTACACTCGTGAGGCGATAAGACGCATGACAAAGTCATAAGTTATTTTCTTAGTGATAAATCACAGACTATATTCTGGCCAGAATGATTCTTACTCGTGTATTATAATGATATTAATATTAAATTATTAGAACCCTAAGTTTTGGACCTTTGGGGCTCGAAGCTCGACCACTGGGGTCGGGTTACATTACTCTGGTACGTTGGTATACAAAATAGTTACGCATCCTCTCCTCTCTTCCTCTAGAACAGCGGTGACCAAAGTGGGTGTCGTGATTACATCGTGTAATCATAGACATTTAAACGGGTACGAGGAGTTTACTGTGCATTGCTGTGTGTTTCATTCACGTACTGAAGGCAAGCAGTAGCGGTATTATGTCGCTCTACAAACTCTGTCTCTACAAGCAGTAAGAGGTCGTATCGTATTCTTGTTCTTTCGGACAAAATGTAATATTATGTTTACTTTGCTCAACGGTTCAATTAGGAGTATATAGAAACATTAATTGTCATGCTTAATAATGTATTATTATTATTATTATTATTATTATTGACCACTAAGTATGTGTTTCTATAATTCTTATGTCCGTGCATGAATATTGATATTTTTAGATCTTCTCCCTAGAAGGGTAAAATTATTAGGTTTTATCTCAATTTTAATCTTCTTAATCTTTAGATGAGGGTGACTGTTACAACTCTAAAAATTTCCTACTAGGACATAAATGCACATATAACAGTTTTAAAGTTATGCTATTTAGTCTTTTTTTTAAATTGGAAAGTGTTATATTTTACGTTGTAACAGTTTTCCATTCTCAACTGTTGCTAAAAGCAATGTTCCATTTTGACTTGTAACACTTTCGTACTGAAAATATCCATGCTTCGAGTTTAAATTTTGCACACCTTGCAGTACTTACAATAATGGTAGCATACTGCTGCCTGCATTATTTAAAAACAATGTGGTTATTAATTTTGTCTTCACCATCGAAGTAGTATTGAAATATTAATCATCGTGCATGTTCTTACAGATCAGTATTTAATTCACTTTAATCCTTCATATTTTATATCCCTAAGAAAGATCAATGTTGTGTATATACTGCATATAAGAATAGTGCAGAAACAGAGAAATTAAACCTGCAAGAAAGTTATAATAGAGATATAAAGGAAAGAAACATCAAGGGCTACAAAGACTAAAGATAATGAATCAGCAAAACAGGCTCCAAGCAAAGTTTTGTGCTACTCTGATCTTCAGGTAGTAGGCTACTTCTTTCATCTTGTGGTGAGTGTTCATCTTTATATTATAAAAGAAAACTGTCCTGTTACAATCTCACAATATATGAATATGACCACCTCTGTGGTGTAGGGGTCAGCATGCTGGTCTCTTACGCAGAGGGCCCGGGTTCGATTCCTTGTCGGGTTGAATTTCCTGGTTGAGTTTTTTCAGGATTTTCCCTCAACCGTAAGCCAAATGCCAGGAAATTCGGGCCACAATGTCTTTGAAAATCACCGGCCTCATTCATCATCTAAATCGTATTCATAACAAATCAGTAATACATATACAGTCGCCATCTAGTTCACAACAATAGAACCAGTCTCAACAATAGTACACAGGCCTTCGGATTTCACCCAGAAGATTAACTCGCGATGTCACCAAATATGTTAAAGCGAGTATAAATAACAGCGGGGGGGGGGAATTTATATATATAAATGTCAACATGATTAACTCCACTTCTGGTTATTTCAGAGTTTCTAAGTTGGCAATGTATTAAATTGACCATTATTTTCAGTGATCAAAGTGATTAACTCCATAGTTCAGTAAAAAGCCCACAGAATGCAATATTATTCTTGACTACAACACAGAATCAATTGTGTGTATTCAACTTTAACCTTGAATATCTCAAAATCACAAACAGCCAGGGCCAGTGGCGAAGCGTCCATAGACGCGCTGGAAGCGGCGCTTCCTCTTCTGCTTTGTAATACTGACGATTTTATTTCATTTATTTTTATTTTGTTTTGTCCAATAACATAAATCTCTCATTGCGGAATTGCGTCTATTTCCGTTAAATATGAATTTCGTTCACGGAATGGAATCTAGAGTGAGACCGGTAGGTTAGCCGAGTAGCCACTTTTAACCTAGCCCACACTCCATTGCCCGCGCCTCCCTGCATTTCCACTATTCGCCACAGCTAACCACCCTCACTTCTCCACTGCCCGCGTCTGCCTGCTTGGAGACTTGGAGACGCTACACCAAGCAGAGAGTCCCCATTCGCAGTGGCCAGTTCACGTGTTGGTGCTATGTAAAGTGTTATTTTTCATGGTTATTTAGATGTTTGCGTGTTGAAGTGAAAAACTTTATATTAATATGATTTCACCTGTTCCATCCATATCCTAGTATTGACAGAAGTTCTTCTGAATTCATGTTGTGAGTGATCATAGTGTTGTTTGATATGGAGGCAGGAAACTCAGATGTCGGCCGCGTGCTTCCAGCATGTAACAGTAACTCACTTCCCCGTCTCACTTCGCCTTCCACTCCCTGCTGTTCAGTTGACCACCTTATTGAGCAGAAGAGTTTCAGTTCATTATGTCACCAAGATAAAGTGAATAGAATTCAAAGTGGTAGGCCCTTGGGTAATCTTAAGCTAGAAATTCAACAAAAAGGACGTAAAGTATTTACGCGCCACTTTAATATGAAAATGTACGATTCAACATCGTGGTTATGTGGTTGTAGTAAATTACAAAAGTTGTTTTGCTGGCCCTGTCTATTGTTCTCCAATGAGAAAAATGTTTGGTCTAAAGCAGGTTTCGATGACCTGACTAATTTTCATAAAGCTCAAAAAAGATATACACTTTCTCAAAGTCATATACAAGCTCAAATCCAGTTAAAACAGTTCGGAAAAGTACGAATAGAACGTAGCTTGAATGAACACTTACGTTCGTCTATTGAGGCCCACAATGAAACTGTTAAAAAAAAACAGGAGATTAGTTACTCATTTTATTAAAGTTGCGTGTTTCTTGGGGAAACAAGAACTAGCTTTTCGCGGCCACGATGAGTCAGCAAACTCTATAAATAGGGGAAATTATGTTGAATTATTACACGAAAGGGCAGAGATGGATCCCGAACTACAAGCTCATTTAAATAATTCAACAGTTTTTTCAGGATTGTCAAGTGATATTCAGAATGACATCATATCATCCATTTCAGAATACATATATCGAGAAATTAAGAAAGATGTAAGTCAAGCCCCCTTTGTCGCTGTTATCTTGGATGAAACGACAGATATCAGTACAAAATCACAACTGTCGACCGTAATTCGGTATGTGAACATTGACGGTAGTATTGAGGAAAGATTTCTAGGTTTTAGGAACATAAGTGAGGACCGTTCCGCGAATGCCCTAGCTCAGCATGTTTTCAATACTTTGATGGACTTTGATTGTGAGAAAAAGTTAGTTGCTCAGACTTACGATGGAGCAGCCGTTATGGCAGGACAACACAGCGAGCTTCAAGTTCGGGTGCGCGAAAAATGTCCCCAAGCAATTTTTGTGCATTGCTACGCCCATAGATTGAACTTGGTTCTATCACAAGCTGTTAGTTACATCAAACAGTGTAAGATATTTTTCATCACTCTCACAGGTTTCGTGACATTCTTTTCCAAATCTAAAAAGAGGACAGAAGCACTAGATACTGAAATAAGAAAACGATTTCCCAGTTTAGCTCCCACAAGATGGAACTATAACAGCAGGCTCCTAGAAACTGTGTATGAATACAAAATTGATTTACGCGATTTATTTATGTCCATAAATGAAAATTCCGACAAATGAGATTCTGATACGATTATTTTAGCTGCAGGCCTGCTTTCAAAATTGCAAGACTTTGATTTCAACTTCCTTCCTGTAGTATTCGCTTCAATTTTCCCCCACTCTGATGCACTCGTTCAAGTTCTTCAAAAAAAATTCTTGATATTAGTTTCTGCATAAAGAGCATTGATAACTTCACTGTTCATCTTACACGGCTCAGAGAAGATTTCGGCTCTATATGGTGTAAAACTGAAATCGTCACCTCTCAGTTAGAAAGTGACTTGCTGCCCACAAACCGCACAAAGAGAGCTAGACTAGAAAATGTTTCAGGCGATGATAGGAAATCTTCATATAGAAGATTGTTTTTCGAAATAACTGATGTTATGAATGCTAACATTAACCACAGATTCAGTGACATTTCCAAGCTAAAGTTCCTCCCTCTTTTAGATGTCAGAAATTTTCACAATTTTGAAAAAAAGTTTCCGGAAGATGAACTTTCAAATCTAAAAGAGAGTTATGGTAACTTCTTTGACTTCCCTAAATTGAGAAGTGAGCTATCTGTATTGTATAAAGAACCACATATGCACAAAGAGAGTATCGTTGAATTGTATAGGTACTTAATAAATTCTGATCTTACGGACGTACTCCCAGAAGTATACAGGCTTGCCCAACTCATTATAACCATCCCAGCATCTAGCGCTTCTGCTGAAAGATCTTTTTCAACGGTGAAGCGCATAAAGACATATCTTCGAAACTCTCAAGGTCAAGATAGATTGTCGTCACTTGCTCTTCTTAGCATTGAGAAGGCTTTGCTTGCAAAACTACGGAGAATACCGACATTTAATGATGACGTCATAGATATCTTCGCCAACAAAAGTCGGAGGATTGAACTCAACTTCAAAAAATAAGGTAAGGATTTTCAGGTTTTATAAAAATGTTAACATAATTCAGAAAGCAATTAAATTTATATAATCTATGGCAAAATTTGGAAAAGACCCTTCTATAGACGAGCTTCCCCTACTCTTGGACCCACGCCTCGCCACTGGCCAGGGCCATTGTTATTTTTGATATAAGGGCTTGGCCAAAAGAGGTTCAAATCAGATTGACACATGTCTCTATAAATTTCTTACTTCTTTGCCCAACACAGTAAAAAACCAGGTAATTTTATTTTTAGACAATTGTGCTGGACAAAACAAGAACAAATCCATTGCCTCATTACTTTTGTACTGCGTAACTAACCTGAGTCATATTAATGTCATAACTAGGGAAAGGAATTTCATGCATTTGCATATTTGTTCTCTATCGTTGTGTGAATATGCTGAAAGATTATCTACATGAATCACAAATTTCCGAATACAATGATATTACTTTTATTGTGCATAAAAGTGCATATTTTACCTTTATTTATAAAAGCATCATATTTTTAACATTTATGCAGGGAAACTGCATATTATGTATGTTTATTAGTCTTTCTCTCATTTTTAAAAGTGTGTAACCTCGTAAACACGACTAATTTATGTTTATGAATTTTGAATGTAATGATCACACCCTCATAGGGAGCCTCTCAAGTTAGCAATTGGTATTCCTTTACTGCAGTGTTTAGCAGATTTCGATAGAACAATAGCCAGTTTAATATCAGTTCCAGGAAATGTAGGAGATAAAGTGAACGAGAAAACAGCAAATATTCTTTCCAAAAACCCTGGTTATTATCAACTTAAAGAAATTCAAGATATTCTTGAAGGGAAAACACCCCAAAAACCAAGAAAATTTTCTATAGAACAGCTTCCAGCTTTTGCGCAAGCCCCTCTTACTTCTTGTGACGTAGAACGAAGTTTTTCACGCTACAAAGCTATGCTGAGAGACAACAGGCGAAGAATGACAACAGAAAACATACGTCACTGCTTAGTTGTGAACTGTAACAGCATAAATGGAGCATTCAACAATGAGGCAATCACTTCAAAATCCATAGATTAAACGTAAGTTACCTATACCGGTACCTTATTATTCTGTTAAAATAATCTCAGACTGATAATGCATATTTTGTAGCATATTTATCTATTTTTACGGCATAAATGCATACATATTCTTCACGTTTTTAGGGCATGAACTTCCATTCCCTGGTCATAGCACAGAAATTTTTAATCACAAGTCATACCCAGAGTCAGAATGACTCTGTGCATTCTACTATTGAACGATGGGGGTGGGAAGAGTTTTTAAAGAAGGATCTATTATACTGCCAACTCAATAGGTACCAGTACTGAAATTGGTCAAGAGAAAAGTCAATATGTACAAAGTCAATGAACTAGATACACCAGACATCTTAGAAAATAGAGCTACATTTGACTAACAAATAAACACATGCTTTTTCTCACTACAAGATGCAATTTATTTATTATTATTGTTATTGTAGTCATCATGGTTGGTGTAATTTATTTCTTTTTATTGTTGTAATAATCCTGATACCAACCACTCTCATTTTGTTTCTAAATCTATATTTGTCATATTTTTCCATTGTATTATCTGAACTTATTACATAGTCATATAAGGAAAAACCTGTTGCAAATAATAAAATATTATGTAATACAGTTATATCTGAGAAGTTTTGTCTGGATATTTTAATGCGAAAGTGTTAAAACTAAAAAAAAGTCACATAAAAATTATATAAAATAAATACCGACAAAATTAATATTTCAATAAACTTCTACAACAATAATGAATGTATATACCAATTTTCGTTGCTGTGAGATGATTATGTGATTTACCATCTACAATGGAAAACTTTAGGAATATGTATTATATATCTTTCACGTGTTAAATATTACAATACCTGGTTAACTAGTTTCAGAGTTCTGAAGATGGCCCATAACAGGCTGACACTAGTTAACCAGGTACTGTAATATTTAACACGTAAAAAATATACAATACATATTCCGAAGTGATATAGTGTTAAAAGTTGTGTAATCAAAATGGAAAACTTTAAATGGCTGTACTGAAAAATCTCTATTTTTGATTTATAACAGTCTCGTTCTGAGTCATCAAGTTATTTTCCAAGATGATATCATTAAAATCGACATACGCAGCAGCACTTGCCTGCCAATCCGGAGTTGCGCTCGGGCATGGGTTCGATTTTCGCTTGGGCTGATTACCTGGTTGGGGTTTTTCCGAGGTTTTCCCCAATCGTAAGGCAAATGTCAGGTAATCTATGTCGAATCCTCGGCCTCATCTTGCCAAATTCATCTATCACCATCACCAATTCCATCGACATTAAATTACCTCGTAGTTAATACAGCGTCGTTAAATAACCACGTAAATAAATATGCAGCAGATTAACTGATTTTTCATTCAGTGTCCCAATTCACATTATGTTCAGATATTCACCCCGATATTGACAAACTGGTGAAAGCTAAAACGTATAAGCATTCCTCTTCAGAACATGTGCACCACGAATAATAATATTATGTGACTGTCTCTATTATATTATTATAGGGAAGGCATTCTGGACTCTCAAGTTTATCATACTGGAGAGAACACTCAGCAAAAAACTCAGAATAGAAATATTGGAGACCTGCGTAACTCCTGTACTGTTATATGGGTGTCAGACATGGTCTCTCACTGCCAAACTTCGTAACAGTCTCCAAATCTTACAAAGGAAGATGCTGAGAAGGATACTAGGCTTATCATCGAGGGACAGAGTTCCAAACGAAGTGCTACAAAAGATGTCAGCAATTTAAGATCCAGCACTGCAAGCCACCAACACCAAATGGAAGTGGGGAGGCCATGTTGCAAGACTTAGAGATGGAAGATGGACACAGAAAGTCACACTATGTGACCCCAGCATTGGCAAGAGATCACGCGGAAGACCAAGAAGAAGATCAGCCGACCTCTTCAGTGAACGTGTAGGAAGCCATTGGTCAAGCAGAGCAAGAAATAGGGAAGACTGGAAAAACCTAAGAAGACAAGAGAACAGCGACTAAAACCAGTGCGACAGAAACAAGCGAACAATATCAAAACAATGCAGAATGTGAATCAAGTGAACAATTTCAAGCATGTAAACACCTTTTACGCGGAGTAGCTCACCGTGTGAGACAAATAGAGCTCTCCCTCTATAGGAGGAGGCCTTTGCCCTTAACGGGACATTTTTAGGCTAATCATTTCGTTTCATTTCAGTGTTCTGTATTGCATTGTGTTACTTACAAACTGCCTTCAAATACGCCACTGGCGACACATAGCCAGCGGTGAGCCAAAGTATATCTCACCCCTACTTATGAGTTTCGAATCCCTGTACTAGACCCTTCAGATTCATCCACTTCATCTGATGAAGAACACATAATTTTATAAATGTATCGAATAACTGTTTTCAAACATTCTTTTTCTGGCACAGATGGACCTATAAAATTGGCTCACCTCCTTGTTATTTACTTACTATTATCTTATTTATTTTCTCATAGATATAGTGCTACAGTGCTGGACGATCAATGATATCTATTAAAAAATATTGTAGACCTAGATGTGAAATACTTTTTGTGGAGTGGCCAATGAGTATTGTAATTACTCTTATTAAATTTATAATATCAAATTCTGTATATTTTCAGAAACCTAATCTTGAACATCATACTTCACGTACCGGGACTTCTCATGAAATACCATATAAGAGTGACCGAATATTGACTTCTGATGAATATAGTCAGGTATGACCAACATTTTCTAATGTGACTCAATTAAAGTTCTTAAAATATTGGCTAATGTTGTATTAAGTTGTGAAGTAAGATTATTAAAATTACCAACGTAATTCCAAATATGAAATAAAAATATCATGAAAATTATGTTCTTTGCCATTATACAGCAAGGTATGTTAAATATGTGTCCATTGTAAAATTCTTGCAAATACAGTTTTCTTCCATTGCAGTATTTTCTCTCTTTGCTGTAATCCTTCCCCGAGATGAATGATAAGAAAGATGATGGTTTGTTTTTAGCCTCCCCAAAAATATATATAGACTGCTAAAATTTCTCTCATTTCAATTCCTCAGGATTTGTAAGAGGCTTCTCAAAAAAAACACACACACACGCACGCACGCACACACGCGCGCGCACACACACACACACACAAGCACACACACACAAAATGTTCTGCCCAAGGGCAGGCCTTTCACTGCAAACCCAGCATTCTCAAATCTTTCCTATTCTCTGCCTTCTACTTAGTCTCTGCACATGATCCTTATACATTGTATAACAGTGTTGTTCGTACACCTCATATATTATTGAAATTACCTTAAAATTCAAAATATATCAAAGTAAATTCATTGTTAATATTTGAGGAGAAAAATTCGCTCCGGCGCCAGGGATCGAACCCAGGTCCTTGGTCCTACGTACCGAGCGCTCTGACCACTGAGCTACGCCGAATTCAATCCACAACACCGGATCGAATTCTCCTCCTTCAATGTTTCCCTTTATGGCCTGACTCCAAGTTAGTTGATGTATATGTCCAATGTCAACTGCCATTATACTAGGAGTGCACTCAGCTGAGTGACTTATTTGGCCGGGATTCAGCAGTTAAGTGCACAGTAATCTGTGCAGACATATGCACTGCTAGCTATGAGAATATTATAGATTTATTAATTTGTCATACAAAATATTCTCTGTAATATTGACAATTAATATTTGAGGAGAAAAATTCGCTCCAGCACCGGGGATCAAACCTGGGTCCTTGGTTCTACGTACCAAGCGCTCTGACCACTGAGCTATGCCGAATTCAATCCACAGCACCAGACCGAATTCTCTTCCTTCAATGTTTCTCTTTATGGCCTGACTCCAAGTTAGGCATATATGTTGACGTATATGTACAATGTCAACTGCCATTATACTAGGAGCGCACTCAGCTGAGTGACTTATATCGTCGTTGTTTCTGCAATAACTCCTATGTGCAAAATACACAATTTTTCAGTAGGAGGAAAAAACACATTTATTCATCATCGTACGTAGGGGATAGTGAATTCTTACATTTTCGAAAGAAAGAAATATGATTACATATAGGAGATTTTATTATTTGCTGTATCACTATTTAAGTTATTTTATAGAAAAAAAATCTGAAAATCGATAAATAAGTCACATAGGATTTATTGCAGGAACAACGACGATATGTAGCTACACACAGGGTTGCCAGGTGATGAGTAATATTATGGTAACATGATACCAGTACTGTAGTTATCCTTTTCTACCAAAGATTATAATAAATTCTTATACTACGAAATATGCAGTTTGTATCAAAACTTTATTTTTCACTAAGTAAACTCAACCTTAAACCAACAATTCTCTTTAAACCTCAAAACCTTTGATTAAACCAGTTTCATAATGTTGAAAAATTAGACAAGCTAAATGTACAAAATTGTGTTTGTTTTTGAGCAACATTAAACTGACACTGAGAATTTATTTTAACAATAACGATAAAATTAAAATTCAGTCATTCAACATTATTCATCTCATATCTATATATAATCAGCTCATGATCTTTGTTATTCTATCAGAATAAATCACAATCTTAACTAATCATTACATCATGCAGACTAACGATGTGGATTCATTTCAGCCTAGCAAAATCTTTAAGTACCACGGCCGATCTTCAAAGGAAGAGGAAAACATATTTTAGAATTTAAATAATTTCACCAAAATCCCACAATATGCACAAAAACAACTCACTGGGCTATAATTTAATTAGTTTTAGAGAAAAATCCAAGTACAGTGTCCAGTTTACCTTCACATCATAGGTTGAGATATATGGTTCCCAAACACAGACACCAAGCCTTTCCGGTCTGAGCTGATGGCTCCAGCTCTAGTCAACTACAGACTGACCCAGCCTACACCATCGAACTGGCAGCCAAAGGGCCATCGACGCGTGCATGTAGAAACGAGAAAACATATCAGAATTTGCCACATCGAAAATCCTTTTCTGAATGCACATGCTCTAAAATTATAAATAAACAGCAATCATACATGTCATTACATCCTGCCAGATTACAAAGACAAATCATTCATACACATACCATTACAATATTAATATTTACAAAGCAGGGGATGCTTGGATTGTTTTTTTTTTTTTAACAGCAGGTCTGCAGTTCTAAGCTAATCATGTGCAACAGATGGCGAGGGATAAAGAGTTTTGTTTGTCATGTAATTCAACGTTTTCGAAGTTACATGAAATTCTGTCCCAACCTTGTATGCATTGAAAGTAAATATGTCAGTTGCTACATTAACCATTGTACTGTATCCCTTGCTACCCATTGCTTGTACTCCCACTCCCCTTTGCGCTGCATATGTCTCGACATTGTGAATTTTCTCTCTTCATTCAATTGCACTTTGGAATATTTTCTATTTAACTTGTCGACTATTGATTGTTTCTCAATTGGAATTGTAGCCTGGTTCGTTACGAATCATTTACACAATTGAGGAGCATTTTTGCTAAACTCGATAGATGCAAAATTTTGCGAAAATGAGTTATATATCACAATCATATGATGTTTAGCTTCTGTATCACCCATGCAGTCAGATTTTGCACAACTCGGTTCATACCGTGCGTAGAGGATGATTAGAAATATCTCCTTCCCACAACATAAACTGTGTATACAATAAAACTCGTTTTCTGAGAAAAGTAGTTTTGTGCATCGATCGGGTTTAGCAAAAACGCTTCTCAATTGTGAATGTTCTATCGCTTTGCATTCTCGAGTTACACTGCCAAGGCTACTATGGGACCTGCCAATTCGTGCCTAAACTTCCCCTTTACCGCAGTGAAGATAGATGATGTCACTCACTCCAACTCAATGATATGTTGGATACATTTATCCTTCTCTTGGTCTCCATTTACTTTATTGGAATGTGTCGTGTAGTTTAGAAATTATATGCACGACAAAACTGGCCTGAAAATGTATCGACCAAATTTCTTTATTACCTAGTGTTGAACAGAACTCATACACGTTAAAAAAAAAATAAGAATTGCTTTACTATAAATTTTCTGGCTTAAACATATAGGAGATCTGAAAGTAGGCTCTATTAATATCCTTCCAACCTGTTACTGACCAGAAGAAACACAGGGAACAGATATTCAATTCAACATCATTAAATGATACAATGAGTCTAATAGAGCTTAATATTCACAGAGTGAACCGTAAGTACTATCAATAATTTCAGGGAGTTGTTTGAGATATTTCAAACAAAACAGTTTAATACAATTTTGCTCGTTTTTGCTTCCTTTTGGAGATAAAAATGATTTTACATGAAACATTTCATAGCATGTTTTGGGAAAGCCACTGATTTAATTCCCAATATACTACGTCAATTTAAGAGAGCAATGAATTATGTTAATGAATGATTGAAAGAATTTTAGTTTTGTTCTTTAAATGTGCAGAAATTTAATCCGGATAAATGTAAGATTGTTGTTGTTATTGTTGTTTTCTAACGCCAGGTGTTTCACAATAAAGTCATTTGACCTCTTGCACTCCAATATTTTTCAAAGATATTATCATGGTCAGCCACTGAAGCACAGATTTTGAGGTGTTCCGAATCCATTTCTTGGTTTCAGTTGCACAATGGGCAGTTAGGGGACTGATATATTCCAATTCTATGCAGGTGTTTGGCCACACAATCATGGCCTGTTGCCAATCTAAATGCAGCTACAGACGATTTTTGTGGTAAATCGGGAATTAACTGTGGATTTTGATGCAGAGAGTTCCATTTTTTCCCCTTGAGATTGTGTTATCAAATTTTGTTTGTTGAAGTCTAAGTATGTATATTTAATAAATCTTTTCACAGAGTAATACGTAGATTTAGTAGCAGGTCTGTAAGTAGCAGTGCTGCCCTTCTTTGCTAAAGCAACCGCATTCTCGTTTCCCAGGATTCCACAATGGGATGGTACCCATTGGAATACAATTCTTTTATTGAGTGATATTAATTGAGAGAGCATTTTAGTTATTTCTGCTGTTTGAGATGAAGGTGTGTGTTCAGAGTTATTGATAGAATAGCTGCTTTAGAGCCTGACAATGTAACTACATTCTTAAATTTATTGATGTGGCATAGAAGATTCCTGAGACTTTCACTTATTGCAATGTTTTCTCCACCAAAACTTGTTGTTCCATATCCAAGAGATCTATAAAGTGAGAAGAGACAGCATGCAACACCTGCACCGGCACCTTATTCTCAGGAGATCAAGTATAAATGAAGCCAGTTTTGTGGAGGGTACCTAATATTAATTGTCTCTAAAGACAATTGTTTCATTATTTCAGTGTTTACTTCTGATTTCAGTATTTCTTCTGTTAAATTTAGATTATATTTTATATTTAATAGAGTTAAAGGGTTTGGTTTAATTTGTAAGTTTTCTTTTAAATTCGGGATATTGATTTTCTGTTTTAATTCTTGAACCATGGATATGGCACTTTTTTTAGTTTTCAATCTACAGAAAGGACTGTATGAATGCCAATTGTTTCCTGGTAATCTAATAAGTTTTTCATATTGAATTAGTGCTTTTTCTTCTATTGCCATTTTGATTCTGTTAATATTAGTGAGGAATCTCATAGAATCTATGGAGTTGTTTTGATTCCACCAGTAATGGGCCTGTGAGCTTGGTTTTGAACATATTCTATTTCGTTTATGAAAGTGAAGTAATTAAAATTTCTCCGCAGTATGTCAGCACTAGCTGTATAAACATTTTGTATGTAGTGTTCAAAGTATTCCTAGAGCATCCCCATTCCTATCCTCCTAGACTGTAAAATTCTTTTGCAGAACGAGAACGAGAAATTAATGATATTACTTACGGTCCACTCTGTATAAGGAAAAATACAGAAAATTGATTTAAAAAAGCAATGGAATATATGAGGCACTGCGTATAGTAGGGGTGAACTCAACAAAGAATCACGATTTCAAGTTTGCTCCTAATACAAAGTATCCACAACGCCTCATACTCTTTCCAGCATAATTATTACTAGTTTCTTTTCTTCTTCATAGCTGCCGAGTGGTGCATTGCAGTTATCTGATTCAAAGGAGGATCTCCTATAAGATATTCTGCACAACAGTCTTGCTAAGGAAAACAAGGAGATTCTAAGACTGACAAAAGTACTGGTATTGAAAGTAAGTAATACTTTAGTATATATAAGTTACATAAATCAAAATGTATGTTGCTGACAGACCTTTTATAAATGTTATAACACTGGATCTTCATATGACAAACATTTATTGAAATCAAATTTTATACACATACTTCTTTACTTTGTAGAGAAGATATATTCATATCAGCTTTGGGACTGTAAGCTTTCCATTAAGAACTTTATTTTATTTCACTTCCACAAGGAAATACATATGTGTTATTATTATCTGCTTTATACCCACCTTCCTTTTAGTACATAATAATGAATTGACACACATATCAGTAGAGCCCGGATTTTATGTAATATGGAAATGAGAAATATGTACTGTACATAAAGTGGCAAAATATGTAGATAAATATGTAATAAACAGGGCAAGGCAATTAATGATTTTGCATCTTTTTCTTATGAAGGTTTAAACATTGCTAGCATATATGGAAATGTATGACATTAAAAACTGGGTTAAATAAAAGCAATTAGTTAGGGCATTTTTTTGCATTTTCTTAATTTTTTTTACGGATGTCATTTTTTTAGCAATTTTTAGGTCATTTTGAGCATTTTTTACACTTTTTAGGAAGGCTATGACATTATTTGTATTTGATTTGAGATTTTTATTGTAATTCAGTATTTTCCTTGTCAATACAATTTCTTGGAATTAAGTAGATGTTTGCTAGCTTCTACCCCTATTTTTCAAGGTATGTGCATAATGAACTTGCCCACTTCTAGGAATTTTATTCAAATTCTTAGAGCGTATGCTAGCTTGTACCCCTATTTTTCAAGGCGTAATGAACTTGCCCACTTCTAGGAATTTACCCACACTCCCACAGAGATTCCTTTCTCCAGGTAAACTGGCATTGTTATGCTGTTAATTGAGGTGGTCAGTTGTTTCTAGTCGTCTGTGTGAACAAGTCAAGAGCAAAATGCCTAAAGTAACGGAAACTGCTAGTGTTAAATTAAAGGCATTTGTTTCAAAATATGGAGAAAATATTTTTTCAACGGACGGTCGTATTTTATTCTGCAAGATCTGCGATGTGAGAGTGGCTGCTGAAAAAAAGTTTACGATAGAACAACACATGTCACGGGAGAAACATAAACGTGGCCTGCAGAGACTTGAAAATAAATCCAGTGTAAACTTACAGCAAATGCTTCTGTTCAAAGTTTTCGCCATTTTGTGAGAAACTATGTGAAGCTTTTCTATCGGCTGATATTCCACTTCACAAACTGAATCATCCTAAGCTGAGAACTTTCGTAGAAGAGGAGACTGGAAAATTAATTCCAGATCCCAGAACATTGAGAAGAACATACATAGCTCGGTGCTATGACAAAACTTTGAAAAAAATAAGAGAAATGATTGGAGAAAGAAATGTATTCGTATCCATTGACGAGACAACAGACTCTATGGGCCATTATGTAGCTAATGTTATTGTTGGAGTTTTAGAAGCACACGGCCCTGGAGAACAATTTCTACTACATTGTGAGCAGCTGGACAAAGTCAACTACTCAGCGATCAGCTTAGTATTTGACCATGCATTGAGAATACTTTGGCCTGATGAGATTCGAAATTCCAATGTATTGCTTTTTATAACAGATGCAGCACCCTACGTGATGAAAGCAGCTGCTTCTTTAAGTGCACTGTACCCAAAAATGGTACATGTGACGTGTTTAGCACATGCATTACACCGGGTCGCAGAAGAAGTACGTGCAAATTTTCCTGAAGTGGATAAATTAATTGGATGCGTGAAGAAAGTATTCTTGAAAGCCCCCTCTCGAATTTCAGCATTCAAAACAGAAGCTCCAGAAATCCAATTGCCATTTTCACCTGTTTTGACTAGATGGGGAACATGGCTCCAAGCTTGCAGTTATTGCAAGAATTTAGATGTTGTGAAAAAAGTGGTTGATTCTTTTGATAATGGTGAGTCAGTGTCAATAAAAAAGGCGCAAGAACTGTTAGCTGATAAAGAAATTGCTGGTAAACTTTCTTACATAAATACTAATTTTGAATTCCTTCCTGATGTCATAACTGCACTGGAAAAATCCCAAGTGACATTAGTGGAACAGCTACAAATAGTGGATAAAGTGGTGAATGATTTGAGCCGTGCATGTGGTAAAGTGGGTGATGCAGTGTCAATGAAAATGAAAAACTGTCTAAGCAAGAACAGGGGGTACACAACATTGTGTTCAATTGGCAGAGCTTTGTCTGGTGACAATTTTTCTCTTCCTGACTGTGAGTTAAATCCAGGAGATATTGCTTGCTTTCAGTTTGCTCCAATTGTTTCCGTTGAAGTAGAGAGAAGCTTTTCCATTTATAAGTCGGTACTAGCAGACAATAGACAATCATTTTTGTTTGAAAATCTCCGCCAAGTTTTGATTGTTAACTGCAATTCAAAATTGTTGTAAAAGTGCACTTGAAATGAATTTTCTGCAATACAAAGTACTGTAACATGTATTTTTTTAAATTTTATGTAGTTCAGTAATCAAGTGAGTACTTAACGTAATTAAAAGTATTTTCATTGGCAGTGCTTTACTTTTTATTGGTCATTTTTTTGTTTTTTAGGTCATTTTTTGTATTTTTAGGTCATAAATGCATTTTTTATTTTGCCATTTTTTACCAATTTATAGGTCATTAAATGCCTTGCCCTAGTAATAAATAAAAAATATGTAATTTAAAAATTAAACTTTATTAGATGTATTTTTGCACACTAATGAAAAATTACAGATGCACATGTGATTCAACCTCAATTAATTATTGTTTGGTGGCGCAATTAATAATTAAATATTTTTTCCCATATTTTTTGCTGTCATTGATCGTCTCGTCAGTGGCAACCCATAAGTAGAAATCATCAAGTTCAGCTCTAATCGTTTCCATTGTGTCAATATAGCAGGAGTTCAAATAATTTTTATGGAGTATTGATTCATGCGAAATATTGAAGTTGCGGTATTTGCGTAGGAAAGCTTGAAACTTTGAAACTCCAAGTTTATACCATGGTATGTTTGCAGCAACCATTGCCACGCACAAATTTTTATTAAATTCACTGGTACAAGACGAAGAATGTTGCACCACCACTTGTGTAACAAGAACTTGTTTCTTTTCAACGGAGCACTTTTTTATTTCTCACATGAAGTTCAATTTTTAAATGCTGTTCTAACTGTGACTTCATGGAGCAACCAATGCGTTTGCCACACACTTTGCATAGCACGATTTTACCATCGTAGTAAAGGAATCGTCAATTGAAATCCAGCAGTAGACTAGCTATTTGTATCACCTGATGTCAAAATAAGCTTCATAAGAAAACAGAAAAAAAAAAACTATTGTTTTCTTTTAGAGCAATTGATTGGAGATGTTTGTGGGAAATGGTTATACCCATAGGGTAACTTTCACTTTTTCCTTCACCGCGTTAGCAGTACAATGACCCACCCTTCGCAGTGGTATTTGTTCCTAGTCTACTTTACCGTTACTTCTTAAGGGATATACACACTATTAGCATTGCAAAAAAATGTCCATTTTTTCACAGAATACGTTATTATTTTCAATTATTAAATTATATTTACGCACTGGAGACGAAGAAATAAGCTTTATAAACAATTTTAAAACGTATAACTTAAGAATTAAGTAGAGGGAAAATTGGTGAAAAAAATGTGTATTCTTTCAAAATATGTGAAATATGCCAAAATATTTATTATGCACCAAAATGTGTAAAAATATGTAACTTAAAACTTTGGAATAATGATCTCTTTGATATGATTCGCCGACATTTTAGCTTTCCTCATAGCTACATACAGTGATGGACAGAAATATTCGCATGAACCCTTTATCTTCATTAAATTAAACATTCTGACGAATTAACATTATAATTGTACTAATTTTTCTTTTTATCATAACATAATTCCTTATTGTTTCTACCTATACAGAGAAATAGGTGTCAAACCGAACATAAAGCGACTAGCAATCGTTTGAACCATAATATGCTAGGATATTGCAGTCGTGGAGACAAACTATACAGTAAAAATGCTGTGTATACATTCGCTAGTGCTTCAACCATCGTTTTGATGCAGTCGATAGACTAACGAGTCACAGAAAGAAGAATTACTGTATTATAAATTTACACAAACAACAGAAGACGTATGCCGAAATTTCAAATGCTGTCAACAGAAGCTGTTCTACAGTGTGTAGTATTATAAAAAATGTTAGAGAACAGAAGACATTAATAAATAGAGAGTGCACAGGTCGTCCACGAAAGCTAACCAACAGGGAAGAAAGGGAGATTATTAAGACAGTGAAGAAAAATCCAAAGGTGAGTGCATCAGAAATAGCAGCTAATTTACAGGACGATTTTGGTACAGATGTTCATCCTAAAATGGTAACCAGAGCTCTTCACCGGGCCGGGTACAATGCCAGGGTGCCATGGAGGAAACCCTGTATACATAAGGTAAATAAAAAGAAGAGACTACTGTTCGCAAATGAATTTGTCGACAAAGCTGCAGGGTTCTGGAACAAAGTTATATTTTCAGATGAAAGTAAATTTAATATATTTCATTCTGATGGGCGACTTTTGATCTGGAGAAAACCGAACAGAGAATTAGACTAGAAGAATATTATATCAACAGTTAAGCATGGAGGTGGAGGTGTCATGGTGTGGGGGTGCATGTCGGCCACTGGTGTAGGAGAACTGGTATTTACTGACAATTTACCCTTGGACAAGTTCAAGTACATGCAGATATTCCAGGACAATCTTAAGAAGAGTGCAGATAAACTTGGTCTTTTAGGGGATTATTATTTTCAACAAGATAATGACCCAAAACATACCGCAGAAATTGTTCGTTTGTGGATTGTCTACAATACACCTCACACTTTGCACACTCCACCCCAATCCCTGACTTGAATCCAATCGAACATTTGTGGTCTGAACTGCAGAAATGAGTCCGGAAACATCGAATATCCAACAGGAATGATCTCAAACAGGAAACTTCTAGAGGAATGGCATCAAATAGGGCGGAATGTCACTGAAAAATTCGTTTCTTCCATGCCTGTACTATTGAAAGAAGTCATTCGCAGGAGATGGTGGGCAACTAAGTACTAAAGTATATTTTGTTTATATTTTGTGTCTATTTTTGAATACTTTTGTCCAAGCTTCTTGTAGCCAAATCATACAATGTTTTTCTATATACCTTTATAACATATGACAATACAATTATTTATTTTCTGTATACATTTATAACATATGACAATACAATTATTTATTTTCAGAAGCATTCTCATTTCTCTTCATTACATTCCCACCTACAAGTAATTTAAAAGCTAATTATTACTTTCCCGAATACTTTTGTCCATCACTGTATATAGGAACAAAATATGTAATTACATATAATCCGGGCTCTACATATCAGTGATGAAGCTAAGGTAGACTAAGCTGAAAAAATTTGCTTTCTTTATATATTTTTATATAGCAGAAGATTCTCGGCTTTTCTATCATTTCTTTTTGTGACAGACCCCTCAAGAAGATGAGGTCCACTCATTTTCACCCCCGAACAGAATACAGATATCGTTGTTGTTCCTGCAATAACTCCTATGTGCAAAATATAAAAGTTTTCAGTAGGAAGAAAAAACACATTTATTCAGCCTATGGCAGCCGTACATAGGAGACTGAATTCTTACATTTTCGAAACAAAGAAATATAATTGCATATAGGAGATTCTATTATTTGCTGTATCACTATTTAAGTTATTTAATAGAGCAAAAACCTGAAAATCGATAAATATGTCACATAGGAGTTATTGCAGGAACAACGACGATATGTCTCATAACACTCTGTTAGCAAAGCATATTTCTTATATCATGAAAATTGAAAATTTATACTTTGTTTTCCTCCCTGTGCTTTTTTAATATGTAAATTCGGTGTTGATCTTCTGTCTTTGTAAGCACATTTTGTTTCATACATCCAACTTGAATACAGTTTCTCTTTTAATTCTACAATTATGACTTCAATGTGCCATTTTACACAAAATTAATATGCAATACACAACACATATTCACTTTTGATTGAACTAATACTCAAAACGCAGCTCATTCAGAGAAAACCAATATGGTTGGTTGGTTGGTTGGTTGGTTGGTTGGTTGGTAGCCAAAGTTCTGGTATCATGGCAATGAAGCCATCAGCTGTCTTGCAGTCCAGTATTTTTCCGTGATGTTAAGGTGAACAGGCAAGGCTTCTCAATTTTCCAGGTGGTACTTATCCATGATTACGTCCTTTCCACATAACACACAATTGGGTGAGAGGGAGATGCTGATTCTATGTAAATGAGCTGCCAAAGAATCATGCCCGGTCAGAAGGCAGAAGGCTGTCACTGCTGAATTTCTTGGTTCTTCAGGGATGATGTTTATATTTTGGAGGGGTGGTTCCCATGATTTATCTTTAGCTGATTCCTTTATTCTGTTCAGAAATTTTTGTTTGTATTGAATTTTTTTATTTAATGTGACAGAAATAAATGATTTTTGAGTAATATGTTTTTGTGTTACAGTGCAGCCTTTCACAGCAAGTTGACCCATTAATTCATTACCTGTAATGCCGCAGTGCGCTGGAACCTATTGCAGAACTATTTTCTTGCCAGTTTTTGGAGCTGCTTAATCAGGGTGCAGCACTGAGAAGTTGTGTGGAGTCCTTCCTGACTTCTTTATAGAGAAAAATTTATGTTTCTCCAGCTCCTGCGGCATCAAAATCGGTTAGTAAAGATCCATCACTGTAAATGTGTAGCCAGGTTTCACAACGATATTTGCTATTAATTATTTTGCTACATTTGGATTTGTATCGTTTTTAACAATTGTTTACTGTTGTTTATTGTTAGTAAAATAACATGTGCAAATATACACTCTTAATTCTTACCTGAAGGAGTAAAACACTTGTGCTCAGGGAGTTATCTAAACACATACTTAACACAAACAAAGATAATTATTTGACACAAAGTGGGTCAAGAAAAAAACAATTATAGGAATAAAATACAATTTCAATTTTAACAATTTAAATCATAAAAATACATACCATATTAAATCAACATACTAGGGTTGGATAAAAAGTAATGGCAACAGCTCGATATTTCTGACATGGCTTTATTCACAGGGGTACAACATTTACGTACCTTCTGTATAGTCGCCCCCCTTATTTATTACCTTTTGCCAAATGTTTGGAAGGCGTTGTACACCATCAGCACGTCCATCTTTGTTGATGTTCTGTATTGACCACCCTAAAGCATGGATAAGTTCATCTCTGGTATTGTATCGGGTCCCTCGCAGTGGTTCTTTCACTTTGGTGAAAAGATCATAATTGCATGGATCATATCGAGTGAGTACGGTGGATGTTCCAGTAGTCCGCGTTTTCCGTCTGCCTTGGAGGTATAGCGTGGTGCAGTATTACCTCATCAATGTCATACGCCACAATGAACATCTCCTTCACAGCACTTTGTGTAGGGCGCACTTTCTTTGGATGAGGAGAACCGGGATGCTTCCATTCATTAGATTGGCATTTCAAGTTTGGTTCATACGAGCGAGTCCAGGTTTCGTCCATAGCGACGATTCGTCCAAGAAAGTCATCACCTTCCCTTTGGTACCGGTGCAACAAGGTCTTCCCGGAACGCTTTGACCCATCGTGGAACTGTGCGATATGGCAACGCTGCATTGCCACATGCTTCACGCAGTCCCTGAAAACATTCTTGTGCACTGTGACCTCGTGCCATTTCAATTTTGATCCAGGAACATTGCTCTAGTTTTGTAAGGATGGTCGTAGGACGCTCGCACTATCCCAATGAAAGTGAACGTTCTACACACTGCAGTAAATTGATGGAGTACTGTCGCCGCTGGCTGCACTAACTCATCTAACAGTCCTTGTTCATGTCCACACAGCTGGCAGCTTTCGAACGCACCATCGTCATGTGACAGCAATGCTGCCATTACTTTTTATCCAACCTATGTATATTCTTTAAAAATTAAATTCCTAACGCTACTTTTGAAATTTCTGATACTAAAATTTTCCAAATTTGGGTATTTTTCAATTATTTTATTGTATAACCTTGGACCATAATAGGTATCATAGCTAAGAGCTGGGCTTGTTAAACACTTCGTTTCCTCTAGTCGTATAAAATCGGATCTTTTAGTTCCATATTTATGATGATACAATTTGAATTTATTACGATTTTTATGTATGAAGTTTAATAAGGCAATATAGTAAATCTGTTTAATATTCAAAACATTAAAATCAGTGAACAAAAGCTCGGATGAATAATCAATTGGTTTATTTTAATTATTCTTTTCTGAATAAGTATTAGTGGAGTGAAATTAGAATTACAAGCATTTCCCCATCTTAAAATTCCATATTGGAGAATGGATTGAAATAAAGCTAAGTAAATGAGACGAAAAAAATATTGACTGGTAAATATGACTGAAGTATAACAAAGATATAAAGTTTTACGTAATCTATTGCATGAATATGTAATACATTTATTCCATCGTAAATGTTGGTCAATTGTAATGCCTAAATACCCAACTTCTGAGGATTCGGTTAATATAGGACATTCACAATTTTAAGAAGAACAATAAGAATGATGAATTTTGAGCCTACAAGAAGATTGAGGAGATTTAAGACCATTGGACCTTAGTGAAAACGGAACAACAGTTGTTTTGGATGTGTTTAAGGAAAGAGCATTTGGTTTGGTTTGGTTTGGTTCCAATAAGTTGTTTCCAGTTTGAATATTTATGTATTCCAAGGGATTTTGTCGGATTTGTGACATTTCAATGTCAGTTTGGGGAATGAGATGCGTTTGTAATCGTTTAACTTTCTGCATAAATCCTTCTTGTGTGTTTAATTTAGTAACTTAGGCAAGATTTTGTATTTTATCCAATAGTCTGCATTAGACAGTCTAATTAATTTCTCACACCGGATTTCTGCTTGTTCTTGAAAGTCGTGTATCAGTGGCTTTTGTTGAGTAAGTTGTCTCATTGAATCTGTTGGTGTGGATCTCACGCACCTATAATTAAACGTAGTGCTTGGTTTTGAAATTGTTCTATTTTATTTCGTTGTTGTGGGGTGCATGTGATGAGTATTTCACTACAATATTTGAGGACAGGTTTCATGTACATATATGTGGAATTTAGTGTACGTCTCTGGCTTCCCCATTTGCAGCCAGCTAATCTTTTTAACAGATTTAATCTCTTTTTGCCTTTTCCTATTACAGTATTAATATGATCTTTCCAGTATCAAATATGACTCCTAGATATTGTGAATTGATTGCTCTTTGTAAGGGAAGTCCATTAAGCTTGATGTTTATGTTAACTGGTTTAGTGACATTTGTGAATATTTTATATTTAGTTTTGTCTGCATTTACTTGCATTAGGTTAGTAGAGCACGAATATTCCAATTTAGACATAGCTGTATTAATTTGGGTTTCCAATGACTTGAGCTTATTCTTTGGTTTTGAAACCCAAATGACGAGGTGATCAGCAAATAATGCAAACTTTACTTCTTTGCCAAAGATTTGGGAAGATCGTTGCTAAATATATTAAATAATGTTATACTCAACATGCTCCTTGAAGTACACCCATAGCTGTGTGTTTGTATTTTGAAAACTATAACTGATATTTAACTGTGCTGAATCGCTGTGTGATAAAGTCTTGTAACTAACAGAGCGTATTACCTCAGATTTCTATTTTGTGCAATTTTTCTACAAGCTTACATACATGAGAGAACAGATTGTTAAACTTTTTGAATATCACCACTGGGTGAGTGGTATTGTATAAAGCTAGATTGCTGTTCTGAAAACAAGTTGTGGGATTCAAGGAACCAATTGAGACGTGCAGCAATCATTCTTTCCATATTTTCCATATCTGACTTGTCAGAGAAATAGATCTGTAGTTATTAATATTAGATTAAGTTTTACCTTTCTTCAAAATGGGTATAATACCGGTACCTGTGTTGCTTTTTTTCCAGTTAGCAGGTACTGTAAAAAGTTCAGCATGGTTTTTTAGACTTGTCTCTAAGGTTCTTGATAAATTCTGAATGAATTAAATCTGGACCAGGGACTTCATTGGATTTAAGAGTCCCAATAGCTGCATCTAGTTCATGGATTGTGAAACTATCAACAAACACTTCTCTTGTGTTTCATGTAAACACACTTCTTTTGTTCACCTTCATATTTTTTTCATGTTTTTTCTAACATTTTGTGAGTTGTTGTGATTCTATGTATTATTGTAGGTATATGTAAGGCATTTGCAATAACCTGGGGGTCTGTTAGTTGTGTATTTTTGTAAATTATAAGTGAGTTACTTGGTGGATTACTCTTTGTGATATTAGATATAAATTCGGGTAAGCTCTTATACCATCTTTTCTATAGTCCATTTTAGAGATGAAATTGTTAAAACTTTGCCTTTCTTAAATTTGGCCACTTTACAAGCTTCCAGTCTATAAAATTTTCTCTATTACTGTTCTCTTCTGCTTGTTTTCTGGCTGTATCACGAGCTACTTTTAATGTCGTTGATTCTGGTTCACGTTAACACTTTGTTTAAAAGACTTAAAATTGTTTAACGACACGTTAAAAGTGTTAAAATTTTTAAAAAAGGTTATGTACCTTAGACAGACGGCCTGTTTCGACGCCGGTTCTGCGTCATCTTCAGTGTCCTAGAAACTACTGATGTTCCTGTTGATCTTGCATACTGCCATTTGCATTCGTCAGTTGTAGGGGTGGGGTGTGTTGCTCCTATGGTGGGGGGTGTTTGTTTGTGTGCTATGTATCATGATATTGAATAATGTGTGAGTATTGAACTGTAATTGTGCATTAAGTATATGTTGTGGGTGTGTTATTGTATGTTTGTATATTTCGTATTGTTCTAAGATGTTTAACTGTGGACTTTTTGGTGTGATGTGTAGAATTTCCATATCTGTTTCTATATTATTGTAGTCAAGATTATTGTTGATAATATGTTCTGCCTAATTTGATGTGATGTATGGTTTGGTTATAGCTTTAATGTGTTCTTTATATCTTGTTTGAAAGGTTCTTCCTGTCTGTCCTATGTAAAAAATGTGGGAAATTATTGCATTTTAGTTTGTAAATACCAGTTGAATTATATTTATTTGAATGTTTGATGTGATTATTTAGATATTTCTGTGTTGTGTTATTTGTTTTGTATGCTATCTTGGATTTTAGTTTTCTGAATGAAGTTGCAATTTTTAGAGTATTGGTATTGTGATATGTTAATGTTATGTATTTATTCTCATGCGGTGTTTGTGTTGGTTTGTTCTGTTTTTGTTTTGCCTTTTTTATTAGTGTGTCTATCATGTTAGGATTATATCCATTGTCTTGTGCTATATATTTTATTGTGTTTAGTTCTTCAGTATAGTTGTCATTGTTCATTGGTATGTTAATTAATCTGTGTGTCATTGTAAGGAAAGCTGCATGTTTATATTGTATGGGATGGTTTGATGAATTGTGTATGTGTGTTGTAGTTGTGGTGGGCTTCCTGTATATTTTGAATTCATGTCTATTATTTGTTTTGGTTATGGTGATGTCCAAGAAATTTATAGCTTGGTTATGTTCTGTTTCTATTGTATACTTTAATTTGGGATGTATTTTGTTGAGTTGTTGATGTAGGTTTTCTATTTGTCTTTTGTTTCCATTATATAGGACTATTACGGTATGTCATCTACATATCGATGCCAGTACATTATTCTCTCTGCATGTTTGTTGTCAGTGTTTAGTATGTGTGCTTGTTCTATATTATGAATGAAGATTTCGGCTAATATACTTGATATAGGTGAACCCATTGGTAATCCTTCAGTTTGTGTATAATATTTATTGTTATGTGTGAAATAATTTTGTTTTGTAATAATCTTTTTTTAATGTTTCTAAATCTTTTGTCCACAAACGTTTGTATTTTGGGATCTTTCCTCGGTGCACCCATCTCTTTGCTGCTTTTAGTATAGTTGCACAAATTATATTGTTACATTTGTCTGGGGATTCATTCATATTAATGGAGAGGTTATTTTCTAGGTCTTCCCTGAATTTAGTCCAATTGGATTTTTTAAAATTCCAAGAACATCTGTTATAAGATTTGTTTGTAGGTTTCTGATGTAGTAAAATAGAAGTAACAATGATTCTGTGGCCAAGTCCAGGGTCTTCCAAACTTTCCTGCTTGCCTTCTTATATATGTCTGAAGATATTAGAGTTAAATCTGGATTAGATGTTCCATGGGAATGAAGAAATGTTGGAGGATCTTCTGGGTTGAATAATAATTGGATTGATTGGGTGTTAAGAAAATCTTCTATTGAATGGCCAACAGAATTGATGCCTAAATATCCCCATTCTTTAGAATGACCACTGAAGTCTCCAATTATGAGAGTCTTTGGTGTAACTACTATATTGTCCAAATTGGGTTTGTTATTAGGGGGTTATATATGCTATACATTTTGAAGTGTTATTTATCCAAAGTTCTATTTTACAAATTTCAGATTTGTGAATAATTTCAAGGGAAAAATTGTTCCTGGGCTGGGTATCGATCGTGGGACCCTTTGCTTAGCGCATGAATGCTCTACCGATTGAGCTACCCCAGGAACTATACAAGACACCGTCACAATTCTTCCTTTTATATCCACACAACTCAAATGGGCTGACAAGACGCCAGAAACCCAGCTTTGAGTGCACACAATTCTGTGTGACTTAAATTGTGGCTTTCTGTTAACGTACTACAGTAACGAATATATTAAGCCTGCTTCACAGGGAGCTTCTACCTGAAAGCCACATTTGCATAGTATATTCGTTACTTCAGATTTGTCTTCCTCAGTAATTTGTTTAATAATGTTGAAGGTTAAAGTTATTCCTCTTTTGATGCCAACTAGTATGCCACTAGCTCTTTGTCTTGCTTTAGGTTGTAGAAGTGTCATTTGCAGAATTTGTATAACAAATGAGGTCCATCAATTCATACCCTTCCAATTATTATTGCATTTATACCGGTAACGATAGAGTTATAAATTCCTAACAGTGAGTAGTTTCAATACTAATGTAGTAAAGGTAACAAAAATTATTTCCTTGATGTGAAATATTTCACGAGAATAAAATAAAATTCCCATAGTAACAGCTAAAATGTCGTCTTCATACTAGTTAAGTATTTAAAATGGGGCACGATTATGTACAGATAAAGCAGTGTTTAATAATGTAATTGAGAAAAAAAAATTAAAGAAACATTTGATCCATGTTGAATCTTTCGTACACTACTTTCAACACTTGAATATAAATAATTTATTAAATCATCAAACGCACCCACACAACAGGCAGCGAAGTTCGAGATGACGCCGAGATCTAGTAGGCTCTGAGGATGGTGTGAAGAAGCACCGAAACAGCTGTAAGCTGCACATGCTTACACAATTAACACGAGTAAGATCGCCATTTAATCAGTTATAAACATTTGATATTATCAAAACTTCTTCATTTATGTCTGACTTTATATTTCCTTATACAGTGAAACCTCTCCTTATGGACGCCTCCAAGATACGGACACTCCTCATATACTGACAGATTTTTATGTCCCAACTGAAATAATATAGAAATAATGATCAATTTAACTCTCATTTACGGACACTCTCAGACACGGACACAGACAGCTGTTTCACAGTCCTAAAGCTTGCTTTACCTCCTGACTGCGGACAGAACTTTGATTTCAAAACCTAATGTGTTACAAAAATGGAAAATTTAGTTTTGAGAACTGTACAGAAATTCCTTACCATG
This sequence comes from Periplaneta americana, assembly GCF_040183065.1. Lineage (NCBI taxonomy): Eukaryota > Metazoa > Arthropoda > Insecta > Blattodea > Blattidae > Periplaneta > Periplaneta americana. Next base: position 36,026,207 of record NC_091129.1, read on the forward strand.
AAAGAAGACAATTAGGGTCTTGTAGGCTACCACAAGCCCAACCGGCTACCCCTTGTTGCCTGGAAGCGAGTGGATAAACAAAGTCATAAAATTTAACCTGTCTGATGGGTCCAAGGTGAAATTGTATTCGACACATAATAGGGCTAGTAGGATTATTCTCTTCACTTCAATCAGTTGTTTAGTTTCGAGAGACTTGGCACCTGAACGTAATGGTTAAGTTGAAAACAGTAAATTACAGTACTGCATAACTGTAGATCTAGAATAAAATTGCATGGCATAGTACTGTATTTTCCTTTTTCAGTCTTATCTACTATAGTTCAAAGTTGCAAAGAATTTACTGTAGTATACTATATTTAGAATTAAACTACAGTAATACATTTCATTTAAAGCACGAAGAAATACATACTGTAATGTATAAGTTATTATAAATTTACTGTTACATTGGGGAGTCTCCCTCCCAATAAAGGACACCTCCCAGATGCGGACAGATTGTTACGTCTCTTCGATGTCTGTAAATGAGAGGTTTCACTGTATATGATTGCATAATTACTCTAGTCCAGTAAACCAGTCAGCTCTGTTACACCATTCTGTTCCTATGGGTACACAGTTGAAAAATAAATCCCACAGATGTCAGCACAATCCAAGATGATGCACAAAAACCATCTTGATTGTACTGCTATGTTCACCCATTTTGATTTGGCGAGTTTGTGTATCATACTCTTGCTTTGTGTTCTAGTCTAAACATGCATTTTTACTATGTCAGATCTGTTAATGTTGTGTTTTCCACAAATAACAAGATAAGTCAAGATCAAGAGGACATAATAGTACACGTGTGCAGTAGCTAAGTTGCTATTTTGGAGATTTTTAAGCAAAAAAAAAAAAAAAAAAAAACTTTAGGTTCGCACATGCTTATGTTTGCTTTGTCATGTCTGTTACCTGTCAGATCTGTTACTCCATGTCATGTCTGTTACATCATTCAAAACAGAGCCTTAATTTTTTCCTTATCTATCATTAAAGAAATTAAAGCTCAAATATCTTCGCCTTAAGGGCAATCTACTAAGATAATTGTTACTGAAAGAATGGTTCGGAGATTTGAAAGCATATAAATGTCCTACTAATCGGTTGCTAGCCGAGGAGTAGTAAGTTCAGTGGTAGGGTTGCCACCTTATAGCCTTTGAACCGGCTTTGGGACTCCGTTCCAGACTCCCAAGACAAATTCTCTGCTATATATACCACATGGAAGACGATCTTTGGGACGCCCCCTGAAAAGATGGACAGAGATCATAACAGGCCACTAGGCCTAATACCTGCAAGGACGATGATGATGATGATGACGATGATGATGATGATGATGATGAAAGAATGGTTTGTTAGTTACTGAACAAGTTATTATTTTATATTAGGTAAAAGATTTGATATTAAGATATTTAATATACTAATTGTTCATTTTTGATCTGAAGTTAGTTCTGTTACTATTCTAAGAACTATGCACTGTTTAAAGAATATCTGATATAAAAATAAAGGAATTCTATTTCTATAAAAGATCCACTGTCTTGTCCTATAACACTCCTGACATTTTGTCGTGCCATCAAAGATTCATTGATACTTGTGGAGAATGCTGTAAAGCGAGGTGAGTGTACAGTGGCTGATTACTATGGCAGAGACATTGCACTATATTAATACATGCAGAATATGCACTAAATAATACTTTAATTTTGACGTTTTCAATCGTCCATTTGTTATACAAATTTTGCAAATGACCCAGAAATGTATTGTAGTTCTTGAAAACAAAGAACTGTAATTGTTCAGCTTTAACATTGGCTTCCATTATTGCAAACATATCAATGTCTATATCTATTCGAATTTTATGTATTTCAGTTTTCTTGTCTTGATTAAGGCCTCCAGCATTCCACTGTAAGACTTCAGCTGAGGTAGAATTATATTGTGTTTTGTCTTTTATGGCATGCTAAAATAGTCCCCATCCTGAGATCCGAATGAGGGGACTTTTTTACCTCCGGAATATTCTACTTTGGATTGTATTTGTCATTTGAGCATATTGGATGATCGTTTTTTTCTATGTTCATTAAACATAGTTCAGGGGGCACCATGAGAAGGCGACCATCATCACCCCCAGAACACCAATATAGCGCGACATATTATTGTGGCGGAAGGCTAGACTTGTTTCATACTGAGATGCCACAAGTCTCGCACCAAACTCTGCATCCTGGAATGACTGCCAACAGTGAAGGATGTGAGTGAAAACCAACTGTTATGATACATCGTTATTGCAAACTTATAGATCTATTGTTACTAGGTATAATAACTCAAATTTTTTGGGTCGGTTAAGCCTCAAAATCTATTAATTTGAGAAAAATTCGTTCCGGCACCAGGAATCGAACCTGGAACCCCTCAGCTGTGCGCGCTGAGCGCTCTTTCCATCTGAGCCACGATCCATGGTGCCGGCCGAACTCCTCTCATTGCATTATCAATAGCTTACTACTTGCATTTAAGACATTCAAGCCATGTATGCAGGAGCGCATATTTAAATGACTTCATGGTCATTTTCAACAACAGTTCATGAGTTACTGTTAACATTGATATATACATATATATTTTTATATGAGGTCTCGCCATCCTCATTGAATAATCAATGACTATAAGTAGCCATCAGAGGTCTGCATCAGACGTTTTCACTTGAGCGCTAAGTAGTTCATAGCATAATCCGATAGGTAGCGCACATGCATGATGGGTAAAATTGTCACAAGCGATAAATCCTCGAACAGTATAAGCCGAGCATTAGACATTCGTTCTTGTTACAGTGATGAACTGTGTAGTAACATCAAAGATGTTTATCATTTCAAAAATTTGCAGTGTTTAACTAACCTCTCCATAGTACAATTATAAAACTTGCATTAAAACGTAATATAAATATTGTAGGTAAATGTTTTTTTTTTTTTTTTTTTTTTTTTTTTTTTTTTTTTTTTTTTTTTTTTTTTTTCCCCCATGCAGGAATGATTTTATTTTTGCCACATCTGATAGATGTTATTGGATGTAAATGTAATTATTATAAACGGAGAACACAATCACGATAATGCAAGAACTGTATCAAGTTTTCTAGTAATAATAATAATAATAATAATAATAATAATAATAATAATAATCTCTAATAATTAGTGTATCAATCTTTGCGTCTGTAACAGTTGTGCAGCATGATTATTCATTTTATTATATTTTCTGTGACTTTATCTCTGTACTAATATTGTTATTAATCTACTGCTATATCAATAATATTTTGTAAAATGTTTCTACATTGTCGCAGTATATCGGCGGAACACTATGTATGGACCTATCAAATTATATATGTGGTAAATCAAATACTGAATAATTATGAATTAGCAATAATAACTGTATATCGAAGTTTTTCATACTATTCTATTTATAACTTCATGTTCCTGTTTTGGTACGTTCCATTGACTGTTCCATTAAACGTTTGTCATGAACGCAGAAAATAAAGCCTTATTTTTACCGTGTGACCAAAACATATGTGTATCTTATTAGTCGCCTTCCATACAAGATAAGACATGTCGGTGAGATGACCTTGTACTGTGCTTCTATTTATTACGAGCGTATTATCACGACTGATCTTACGTCACTCAAGGGTGCGACATTCGACCGAGTTCAAGCAAGTGATTTAACTCCAATGCAGCATTCTGATAGCTATACTGTAAATATCTATTAATTTGAGAAAAATTTGTTCCAGCACCTGGAATCGATTCATTGATTATTCAATGAGGATGGCAAGACCTCATATAAGAATATATATGTACTGGTTTATGAGCCTCAAAAGCCTCTTAAGAGCTTAGTCACTGACAGATATTCCCCTCAGAATTTGTCATTTGAGCTCAGCATGTGGAACAGCCAGGCGCTACATGCCCAGCAGAGTAGGTGAACTGTCTGGACTTACCTAGGCTATCTGCCCTGATCATGGAACCTGTATGTAGTTTCGAAACGTTAGAAATGTTAGTAGCTCCAGGACATAGTGCCATATCCAAATCACATTCAACGTGAAAACCTAAAAAACACATATAATTTAGGGTTATATAGAAGGTCTAACTCCAAACTTGTTAGCAGAATTTTTGTAATGTGACATTGTTTATGCATTGCCAAGAAGAGACAAATGATACTTTGGGGAAATTGCATTAATGCAATCTAAAGCATAAATGAATTCAGAACTGTGTTTTGTACATGTCGAGATGGAAATTAAATAAAACTTGATTTAATGTAACATAGTAGCAGCAGCAGTATCTATTGCCCAGGCACTTGGAAGTTCTCCATTCGCCTTCTAGCTTTGCAGTATAATTTAGAGTCCGAATCCAAAAAATCTGATGCCAAAGCTGGACATTTTCGTAAATGTTCTTGAGTCATCAAAGAGTCTTCTAGATTACACAGGATGCATTTTGGTGAACAAAAAATTTCAATTTTAAACAGGGTGTTGCTAAACAGTCATGACCAGTTAGCATCCCAAATTTTGCTACTGAATCATGTCGAGAAGAATCAGATACCTTATAATTATATTCTTTTTCAGTAAGTAATACTGACCAAGATTTATTATTACTGTTTTCTTAAAATTTCTTCAGAATTTTCATTTGAAATTTAATTTTAATGTAACACAACATGATTTAAAATACAGATTAGCCCAAAAAAAAGTATACACTGTTTGTTTATAAATAACTTTAGAACAAATTCAGATAAAATTCTCATTTTCGGGGAAATTGTAGCTTAATGGATAGGTCGAAGAGGTGCTGTCGAGTACCCAGCACAGTCCCCAGACCTAACACCAATTTCTACATATGGGGGACCCTAAAGGATGTTGTTTATCGGGAAACGCCAGCTACACTGGATGTGCTATGAGAACAAATCAAAATTTAACGTCATGTGCAGCTATGACACTGGACACATTACAGAACTTAGTTCGTGGAGCAATTCGGCGGCATCAATAGTGTTTGGATGCTGATGGTGGTCACTTCGAACACCTACATTAAGCTACAATTTCATGAAAAACGAGAATTTTTTCTCAATTTGTTTCACTGTTTTAGGACCCCATCTTCCTTCATTCAGAGCAGAACTAAGTACAGATCTAATACTTTTCTTCTTAGGCATAATTAACAACTTATCCAACTAAATATAACAACTATAAATAAACTGAACACTACAACTATACTTATTTCACTATTTTTAGGTTTATGTAAATGTTTCTGTGTAAATGAAACACTCAGCACACGAACATAAACCCACAACACAAAACTAAACACTCAACTAACGATTATAAATGCACAAAAGAAACCAAACAAGGCTGCAGGCCGAGTTTGATAACCAGTCTACTATTGTAATATGAAGTTACGACATGTGTATCGTACAAAGTTTCATCCGCTTTGATAAAAAAATAATGTAAAATTGAATATTGTCTAAATGTAAAATTTTTATTGCCAGCTATATACATTTGCTTTGTAGGTGATCGATTCATATAGAGGGCCTTGTACGAGAAACATTTGAAGCTATATACATTTGCTTTGTAGGTCATCGATTCATATAGAGGGTCATGTACAAGAAACATTTGAAGAATGTTATTATTGTCGGTATTGTCACCATGACTATTTATAAATATAAGTGTCAATGGTATTGCATTAACAGCTGTACTGATTTATTAATTCCAACAAAATCGCGACAGAGGTATGAAGAGGAATATAAGAAGTTTGAAGAGTGGTGTAAAAAAAAAAAAGTAGAGAATATTTCTGAAAAGTTTATGCTGGAATATTTTTCAATGAAAAGTGAAAAGAAGAAATCAAGTTCTCTGTGGATTCATTATTCTATGCTGCAGTGTACGATATCACTGAAGAAAAACGTGGACATCAATCAGTAAGTAGACACAATAATTGTTAGCTTTTTAAATCAAAAAATGTGAATTGTGAAATGTTACCATTAATGTGTATAACAAATAAAAAGCTTACAAGGACAAGGATCCTGCTGATCCAAAGTTGCACTCCGGCATGGGTTCGATTCCAGCTTGTGCTCATTACTGGTAGTTTTTTCCGAGGTTTTCTCCAACCATAAGATGAATGTGAATGTCAGGTAATCTATGGCGAACCCTCGGCCTCATCTTGCCAAATACCATCACGCTATTACCAATACAATCAATGCCAAATATCCTAGTAGTTAATACAGAGTCTTTAAATAACCAACTAAAAAAATTGCAGAGAGCAATCAGAGTAGTATAATGAAGCATTAATGGTTGAAGTATTGATCAAAACTTTTTAGTGGTGGTGGTAGCAGTATGTGTAAGAAAAGTAAATAGTTGGTGTACTACGGTTGATGTTTAAGAAAGTGCGAAGTTAATACAGTGCTAATAGTACCTCCCTCATACCAATAACTCTGCTACAGAAAAGAATAATAAAGTTATGCCATAATAAACTCTTGATTATCCTTCAGAACTGTTGTATTCAGGATTTAAAGAATTTGACTTCCATCATATTTATAACAAGATATATTATTGAATTTCGTACATAAAAACCGAATATATTTAATTTATATTCACATAAATCAGTGATGTCAATTGATGCCCATAGGAGCAAGTGCGTGCTTTAGAGCTCAGGAGAGCCTGTTTAGGGATGGCCAGCACTAATTCAATAGATAAAGGGAAGAGAACTTATTAAAACTGTATCCATGTTAATTTTTAGATTTGTCTGGAAGTATAATTGCATTATAAGAATGTAAGTTTTAATTTTAATGTTCATTTTTCACAAGTTTGATTTTTTTGTTCAAAAGAAATATTTTCTCAACTTTCTTTATGGAAAAGTGAAATTTTCAGATATAGGCCTATTTATTTAGTAGCCTTACAGAATGTTTTCGTTAATTTAATACACCGTAAATGCATATTATTGATACATTGATACATTTATTTCTACAACTCTTATTTGGTAATGGGTCGCCACCACATCTCTGTATTCGTGCTCCCCATTACCTTCTAATTACAATAAACTTTCATTGACGTGTGCAGTCATCTTGTTTTAAATTTGTTACCTCTATTACTATAATACATACTATCAATTTGCTTTCTACCCTTTCCCCTTCTTTCTAATGAACACCTCACCACTTTTATTGTTTACTGACTGTATATTTGAAGTACTTCCTATTTTCTAAAATTTCCCTAATTTTGAACTAACTTTTACTAGCACTATTTAATCATACTCATAGATTTTCATCACTAATTTACAATCAGTTCTACCTCTCCTCACTTCTGTCATCACTCTTATCCCCTATTTCTCCATTAAACACTGAATCACATGTTTATTTTGTTAAACTGTTCCCTTTCACCCCGACAAATTTTCCGTTTGCCACTATTTTTGTAAGTCAACTCAACCTCCATTTGTAAACTTACATTAAAATACTTGCTGTCTTCCTATCATTTCAATTTCTCTGATTGTACGCTAACTTGGTCGACACTCCAATATTAGTAACCTTTCAATACCAATTACTATTAACAAACACTTCTAATTTTCTCTAGTCACTTCCTTTATCAACTCTTGTTTCTCTGGACACTAATTCACTTATTCTTTCATACATTATCTCTCCAATTGTTTTGCTAGTTACTCTTACTCCTTGAACACTCACTTTATTGTTTCTATGTCTTTTGCCACACTTTTATCACTTCATCCCCCTTAAGCACCAACTTCGTAGACTGTAGTTCTGCAGTTCCTTATTTCCTTCCTTTCCCTCACAAGTAGATGGACTACCCAAATCTTCTTTACTTCCCCTCTTTGTCGGCTCTGGACGTCTTGCTAGTTTCTTCTTAACCACCTTCTTGACCTGTTTTCTATGACCTACTCTTCCCGCTGTCAGCTGATTCGTCATCTTATCCCTTCCGCTACTGTCAGCAGTCTTCAGTGACTGTTGCTTGCATGGTGACGAAGGACTTATTTGCGACCACGCGCCTCTCCTTTAAATAACGTCATACGTGTCTGCTTCCATTCTTCCTGAACTTGCTGTTTCAGACATTCCTTGTGTGATTACTGCCCTCGCTTTGGATTGTCCTGAGCTAATTGAATTCCTTCTTGAAACTTCTGCCACACTTCCTTGTCTACTAATCTCACTTCTTCCGCTCATTTGCTTGTTTATAATCTTCCTCATTTTCATTTTCAAGTCCCTCCTGTTTCCTTCTATAACCTCGGACTCCAATTCCTTTTGATTCAAATTTTCTAAACAAAATTCTAGATCGAAAATCTCATTATTGATATTCAATTTATCTCCATACAGCCTGGCGAAATGTCCATTCTTCCTAGCCGCCACATAAATGGTAGCAACAATCTTCTTCTACATCTCGTCTCATAATCATAGTCCAACTCGAGTCGAATGTTTGAGTTTTTTAAGCACTTTCTTCTATACAGAATTTTCTCCTTTGTTAACATATTTCTGAATTTGACCACGATAGGTCGATTCTACCCTCTTCCGACCCTGTAGGCTTCTTCAATTTGTCCGTCGCTCACATCCATGTTGAAAACCTCCCCGCACACTTTGAATACAGTGTCGTACGTTGTCTCGTTCTTTTTCTGTTCCATTTCTTCTACGCCAAAAAATACTAAGTTCTTCTTCCTCTGCTTATCCTTCCAGAATTTTAATTTCCTCTTCATTTGTATGTTTTCTAGCTGCATTTCTTCCATCTTCCTGCTTAAATCCTCGACTTTTTCTTTCAACTCCTTCATTGTAACCTCCATTTTTTCTGTTCGGAATTCGCTACACTCCGGTCTATGACCTCACTATATAGTCTTCTAACTAACAGAGCTTCTCGCACACATCTGTCCTGAGCACTGACTGCTGTAGAACTGAAATGCATATTACTGAAGATAGTGTATTGAAAGTTTTGAAAATATTCGCATGGAAATGAATTACTAACAAAGCAACTACTGTTACATCGTAAGCAAAAGGTGCGTCCCAATGTGATGTAAAAATGTCAGCTCTATAGCTTTAGCACAATTCGAGAAAATAATTTAATATTCTGATGATAGGAAGTTGCTCACCAATATCACCTTAAAAGCATAATGCGATAAGAGTTTTCTTATGGAATATTAGTTACACTTAAAACATATACAGTACCTAGGTAACTTTGCTTTGTACTGTAATATTTTTTGATTAGTTGATTGATTATTTTTATAGGGCTAAAGGTATCATCAATATCAATTACAACTTGTCATGTCATACTCAATCTCTATTTTTGGGATATCACCTTCTTTATGAATGATGTGTTTCATCCATTTAGTACAGTATAGTTGTACTACTATGGAATTTATGTGAATATTCCTTCTTAACTCTTAATTATGTTATTAACATTTAAAAACAACTGCAATATTAAGAAATTGGTATTAGTACTTTTGTTTCAAAGACAATATAGATAATATCAAACAGAAAGAAGCCATATAAAAATAACGACATAAAATGTCACGTTCTGTTTGAAGTTTGTGCACCACTGTTTTCTTAATCCTACAGGCTTCTTACTCATATATACAACCCTTCCTCTTTCCAACTTAGCGGTTGATGCCCACACACGACGTCAAGGTCAGAAAAATGCGCTTGCTTTGACATCACTGACATAAATATAAAACCAAAAGATCAGAAAACATATATTATGCTTAACAGAACCTAAATGTATCATAGCTGTAGCATATAATCACAGTAGCAACTTCGGTCCAACGCTTTATAACATGATAACTTAATAGCTAAATTCCCAAATATACATTTTACTAATGCTCCTTATTTAAAAAAAAATTAATTAAAAATTGCTGTTTAGAGAGAAAATTTAAAGTTCAATTATTGTGATATGTTTTTTCTTCTTTTTTCTTTTTCTTTTTCTTTTTTTTACTTTTTATTCTGTTATTTAATAAAATATCTTAACATTATGTGGAATGCCCTCTGAGGACGAGTATAGTATAACTTACTCTTTCTGGGGATGCTAGAATGTTTTTATATAAAAAAGCAATATGTATCTTTGGTCTACGAGGGCTAATCATAAAGTAGCCGTTTATTTTTACAAACCTGTGAATGATGTTACAGAATTGGGTTACAATACGTTTGAAATTGTACACTCTAATTTATTTTATGCTCGACCATGCCGAAATGTAGTAATTATACACCTGGTAGCAGTCCTTTAATGCATGTCATTAAAGTTCAAATGTTCGATTATTCTCGGATATGCAATCGAAAGACAACGAGGGAAACGTCATGGAGGCTGGAAATCCAATACTGTCGCTATAATACTATATGTTCTGTTACTATAATAATTAGCGTTAATTGTAAATAATTTTTAAATAAATTCAATTTGGCATCTCGTTTTTCAATCCTAAATCAATTTCCAGGTTATATCAAAATTAGTTCATGTTATTCTCTAAATTATATCAAAGTCAATGACATTATTGTTCCTCGGAAAAAAAATCAATACTTTCGCGTCTGCGCACATCTCACAATTAACGAGCTATGCACAAGGTCACTTCCGATCTTCTGTCAGATGCGAATAAAATGAATACTTCTGAATAATTTCAAGTTAGAAATATGGTCGAGCATAAAAGTCGTATGAAACTTGCCTATAATGATAATTAAGACGCTCGTATGAAAATTATGAAACTCGCTTGCACTCGTTTCATAAACAAACATACTCGCGTCTTAATTACTATCATTATAGGCTCGTTGCATAATGTACTATTTCCACACAGTTTCCAGTCACATTGAGACACTTGTCGTAGCGTTTGACGAGCTTTGAAATTCCGCAATCATAGAATTCGGCCAACCTACGACACTGGTTTTCAACTCTTCGTCATCGTCAAAGCACTTCGAGCCAAGCCACGTCTTCATGTGCATGAATCACTAGGCACCAAATCTGGGCTATAGGGAGAATGATCCAATTCTTCCCAGTTGAACTCTTGCAGTTTGGTCACAGTACGACACACTGTATGCGGCTGGGCATTGTCATGCAGGAAAATCACCCCAGAGCTCAACATGCAACGACGTGTTTCTACTTTATTTCATTTTGTTTTAACTGAAAGTAATTATTGCATAACGTATTTAGTATTGTTTACTGTTTCTTAATTAGTGTATTTATATTGTAACTATGACTCAGACCTACTATTAATTCTTTAAAATTGTGTGTTACCACTACATAATGTATTTCACATGTAACAAACTACAACCCTAATATACCAAATGTAAAATAGGGTTTCAATATTTGGATAACAATAATAACATGCAACGACGTTTGTTTTGAATGGCCCTTTTCAAGTTTGTTAATGTTTTACAGTAACAGTCAGCGTTAATTGGATGCACTTATGCAATATGGAACCAACCACCATTTTATGAATATCTGGATTTCTATTGCAAAATGTGTCTTAATGTCTATAGTTTCTTATACAAAATAGAACCAACTCTTATCTGTAACGTGCTGCCCTATAGAGAAATCTGAACCAACCACCAAAAACAGAATCCATAGTGCAGTGTTTTGCAATTTAGAACCAACTCCAAGCTGTCAGTTCCCATGTTTGTTTTGTGTAAATATGGGAGTTTGAATACAATTTTTTGCTAATAGGAGTGATATATTATATTATATTATATTATATTATATTATATTATATTATATTAAATATTATATTATATTATATTACATTACATTACATTACATTACATTACATTACATTACATTACATTACATTACATTATATTATATTATATTATATTATAGCAACAAGAGTAACGTTAATGTATCAAAGAAAGTTGTAGAACCGAAGATGTTTTAGGTACCGGTATCAAATATGTAACTGCAGAAGAAAATCCAATGAATTTTTATTTTAGTAGGTTATTTTACGACGCTTTATTAACAGCTTAGGTTATTTAGCGTCTGAATGAGATGAAGGTGATTATGCCAGTGAAATGAGCCCAGGATGCAACACCGAAAGTTATCCAGCATTTGCTCATATTGGGTTGAGGGAAAACCTAGGAAAAACCTTAACCAGGTAACTTGCCCCGATCGGGAATCGAACCTGGGTCACCTGATGTTGATGGAATCAATGGTCCCCTTGACTTCACCTTGGAATGATAAGTCAATGTATGAACAAATGCTAATAAATATATATTTTTTAAATTTTATTTGTAATCCCACAATTAGTGTCTCGGATGTTTAGTTTTCCAATAATAAAGTGTTAAACATGGATTTGAACTAGAATGTTGCCTCATCTCTCTCTCATTTGAATCACACAAGTAGGAACCAAGTGCCAATATCCATTTTTGCAATAAGCAATATGGAACCAACTCCAATGTTGGCCTTCTACTCTGTGTGAGTCAAATACTGATGCGAGCTGCACCATTGATCTGAAAGAGCATTTCAGAATATTAATAATGCAATCATTACTTTCGTAATAGTATTGATGTAGAATTTTATTTCTAACGATTTGCTAAAACAGCTGTAGGTCAAAAGCTGTATTTTGGACTTGGTTCCATATTGCATAAGTGCATCCAATTGTGGCATTCCTCTCCAAGAACTCCACTAGCAAAATTCCTTTTCTGTCCCAGAAGACTGTTGCCATAAGTTTCCTCGTGGAAAGTGTTTGATGACACTTTGTGGATTTTTTTCGGAGAGTGAGTATGGCCCCACTGCAATTTGTTTCTGCTTTCACATACTGCACCCAAGTCTCATCTCCTGTCACAATCTGATCGAGAAAATCATCACCTTCTCTTTCGTAACGCTCAAGAAAAGACAGTGCTGCTCCCATCTGCTGAGCCTTTAGTTCCTCAGAAAGGAGTTTAGGTACCTATCTGGCAGAAAGTTTCTGGTAGCTCAAATCTTCGGTAATCACTTTGTACAGAAGAGTGCGACTAACTTGTGGAAAATCCTCACTAAGCTCTGACATGATAAACCTGCGGTTTGCTCTAACCTTTTCGTCAACCAAATGAATCAGATCTGCATTCACGATACTCAGTCGACCATTTCTCTCTTCATTATGGACAATGGTTCGCCCATTTTTGAACATACGGCACCATCCGATTTTTAACAGTCTCCCGACTTCCGCATTTCTCTTCTCTTCGAGCCTTTTTCTACCTTATTTTTGCAAAATGTAAAATTTAATTGAAACATTTAATTTTTACATGGTTGAAGGTGATTTATATGATGGATTCTGTTGTTCCAGAGATGCACTGGAATGTACAGCTAAGCTTATACAAAGAGTGTTTTCTGTTATGAACAGTAAGTGAACAGATATATACATACATTCGTATATAAGGTCTCACATCCACATTGAATAGTCAAGACTACTATTTTTTGTTAGTGGTCAACATGTAGATACCTATTAATTTTGAGAAAAATTCGTTCCAGCACCGGGAATCGAACCCAGGACCTCTCAACTCTGCGTGCTGAGCGCTCTTTCCAACTGAGCTATACCGGGACACGATCCACGGTGCCAGCCAAACTCTCCTCATTATATCATCAATGGCCTACTACCAGCATTTTAGACATATACCGGTAAGTCTATATGCAGGAGCACATATTTAAATGACTTTATGGCCTATTTTAACAAGCTCTCTTTAATACTGTTAACATTGATATATACCTATCTCACATATGAAGTCTCGCAATCCTCAGATGTTCGGAAAAGGAGCGTGACACTTTAATCAAATCAGAACTGCAAATCACAGTCAATTTCAACTACACATGTAGGAAATTTTTACAATTTGTTTGAAACTATTACGATAGGTAAAATATCTCAAAATACTTTAATTTAAGCCTAACTGCCAAAATGTAGAATAAAATTGTTTTTAGTGCCGCTAACTGAATTGAATAATTTTTCAATTTTTTATGTGAAATATTGTAGACCACTTTGTCTCCCATATTTTCTTCAAAAACAGTTGGCAACCCTAGCACCAACACTATTTCTACCCAAGTCTTCAACAGAAATCAGAGTGAAAATTCCATGTGCTTGTGTAATACTCATACATGTTTTACATCTATTAGGAATATTCACAATTTGTCGCATCTTCAAATAATTCTTTCGACATTCTGTAATATTCTGTGAATTTGTCTGGATGCTGTGCTAACTCTACCAATAAAACAGTACAAGCACCACGATTTTCAACCAATGAATCCAAAACCTACACCTTTATCTTCGCATTCTTATTATTGACTATAGCAGAAGATCTTCATCATCCGATGACTCCATACTGAACGACTCATTAGATCAAATAACATGGCGTTATGTGTCATGCTCCATGTGCTATGCATTGTTTCTTGCATCACCCGATGTGTAACGTGCGTAATCGATTTTATTCAAGCTATGGACTCAAGTTGCGCACCCAAATTATAAAGTACAGCCCACATAGGAATGCAGCAGGTTTAAAGCATGAGCTTCGATTGCAAGTCTGGTTGTAGTGTAATATTTACCTCTCTGAATGTTACATATTTTTAAATACGAATGTTGTACCTTTATTGTACAGTATCTAGGCACTTGACAATAAGTCAATCGCTGTCTTGCACTCCAATATTTTTGTATGATGTTATCTTGTTCTAGCAATGCTTTGCATCCCTGGATATGTTTCATGTTCATTTCTTCATTTGCATCACACAATACACGGGCTGATGTATAGGAAATTTCTATCCTGTGCAGGTGGCTTGTCAAATAATCATGACATGACTTGTTATCAACCTGATTTATGTAGCCCTTGAGGGATTATCTCGGGGTTAATCATTCAAAATTTCCAGGTTGTATCATTTGCTCCATCCGAATTTTATTGTTTTGGGCAGATCTGAATTTACTTCAGAATAATTGTTATTGAATTGTTGTAAAATTTCAGTTTTCTTTTTAGCCAAAAGTCTACTGTTTCATTTCTTTTATGTCACAATGGGAAGGAAACTTTTTTTTTCTGTAGTTTAGTTAGATAACACATCTTTTTAAAATCTTGTAAGTTATTTTAGCCTTTTTCGTGATCTGTTGTAAGATTATAGTCTGTATGGCTGTCCTTCAATCTCTCTTTCTTACTTACTTACTGGCTTTTAAGGAAACCCGGAGGTTCATTGCCACCCTCACATAAACCTGCCATTGGTCACTATGCTGAGCAAGATTAATCCAGTCTCTACCATCATATCCCACCTCCCTCAAATCCATTTTAATATTATCTTACCATCTATGTCTCGGCCTACCCAAAAGTCTTTTTCCCTCCAGTCTCCCAACTAACACTCTATATGCATTTCTGGATTCGTCCATACGTGCTACGTGCCCTGCCCATCTCAAACGTCTGGATTTAATGTTCCTAATTATGTCAGGTGAAGAATACAATGCGTGCAGCTCTTCGTTGTGTAACTTTCTCCATTCCCCTGTAACGTCATCCCTCTTCACCCCAAATATTTTCCTAAGAACCTTAATCTGTGTTCCTCTCTCAAAATGAGAGTCCTAGTTTCACAGCCATACAGAACAACCGGTAATATAACTGTTTTATAAATTCTAACTTTCAGAATTTTTGACAGCAGACTATATGACAAAAGCTTCTCAACCGAATATATTAACAGGCATTTCCCATATTTATTCTGCGTTTAATTTCCTCCCCAGTGTCATTTATATTTGTTACTGTATTTATTTAATCTATATAAGAGATTTTGCAAACATATATGTAAATAGACAGAAATCCATATAGAGTGTTAGTTGTGAGACAAGAGGGAAAAAGACCTTTGGTGAGCCGAGACATAGATGGGGGGATAACATTAAAATGGATTTGAAGGAGGTGAGATATGATGGTAGAGACTGGATTAATCTTGCTCAGGATAGAGATCGATGGCATGCTTATGTGAGGGCGGCAATGAACTTCCAGGTTCTCTAAAAGCCATTTGTAAGTAATATGTAAATAGCAGTAACTTAAAAATTTGTTGTATATTCTCCGACAGAATAGTAAAATGAAAAGGCAGGACATATTCATCCCAGTTTCTGCACCTTTGAATATGATATAAGAGATCCATCTGTATAAATTTGTCAACGCTCCATACGTGTGTATCTTGTCTCAATTGTTTCTATAGCCATAATCTTCAAACCTAGTTTATCTGAAGCTTACATATAATATTTGTTTGTAGTTTATAGACATTATTTCAATAGTTTCTTTAAAGCTGTAATGATATGTATTGAAAACTCACTTTACAACATTTTTTGGTGTGTAAAAATTGCATTAATATTACTGCCAGGATACAAACGAACGTATTTTTCATACTTGTTAAGTGTTTCGGAACCCTACATAAGAAGTTGAATGTCTTAAGAGGTATGTGAAGTGTTTGGCAGCGAAAATATATATTTTTCTTGTTTTGTTTTTTCCTCCCATTGTGTAAAGACCATTATTTCGATACCAGTATGTAGATAATTTATATTTCATATGATATGCAAGTACTTTCGTTCCTTCACAGTTTATGACATTGCCACACAGAATATATTATGTTTCTTTCAAATAATTCACAATTTAATGCACATTAATTTTATCATCCACTATTTTATATGAAACTTTTCATAGCCGATTTTGGGAAAGCTATTGATTGAATTCCCAATATGCTCACTCAGTTTAAGAGAGCAGTGTATTATGATAATAGATGTTTGAAAGAATTTTAGTTTTGTCCTTTAAAGAGAAAATTTGGCACGAACAAATGTAACTTTTTTTCCTCAAAATACAAGGAGAAAATAGGGAATACAGGAACAAAGAAAATACGAGACGATCAAGGTGAAGACAGATGGACGGGCAGGCAGGCAGGCAGGCAGACAGATAGATTAATTTTTTCCATAATATTCTTACAGTTGCTTTATAGCATAGAATATAGCCTAACATATCCAATTCTTACGTTTAACATATAAAAATGCAAATACGAAATATATGTTGTTGTTGTTGTTGTTATCTAATGCCATGCGTTTGACAGTAAAGTCATTTGACCTCTTGCACTCCAATATTTTTCAAAGATATTATCATGGCCAGCCACTGAAGCCCATATATGGAGGTATTCCGAATCCATTTCTTGGTTTGAATTGCACAATGGGCAGTTAGGGGACTGATATATTCCAATTCTATGCAGGATATGAAATATATACAGAATTAATACCGGTACCTTAATAACAATAACATATTATACAATGCAATATGTTTACCATTTAATAGTAAGCTTACTAAAATATTTACACAGTACAGTGAAACGTCAAGAATTCATCTACAGAATAAAAAGTGTGAGATATTAAAGCAATTTTTTAGTTTTACCTTAAATAATGCAGAGTTTTGGTTATGATTCTTAATGTCTTCAGGAAGACCATTGAAAATTTTTATTGCCATGTAACGTACTCCCCTTTGATAGCATGATAAATTTGATGATGGTGTATGAAAATCATTCTTTCTGCAGGTATTTGTGCTATGTATGGCTGAATTTGTTAGAAAAATTTTCTTTATTACATACGAATAAATTTATTAAAGAGTATATGTACTGATTTGTTAAGGTCAGAATCTCTCATTAAAAAAAATGGTCTACACGATTCTCTAACCTTTGCTCCAATTGTTATTCTAATTGTTAAGGAGACAAGGAGAATAAGTGTGGGTTATTTATAATAATAATAATAATAATAATAATAATAATAATAATAACAATAATAATAATTATTATTATTATTATTATTATTACTATTACTACTACTACTTATTTATTTATTCTGGTAACGTTAAGGCCATCAGGCCTTCTCTTCCACTCCATCAGGACAGTGACAGTTTATTCCAGAGTTAGTCCACCGTTGTGAGTGAGGGGTTAGCGAGCCTAACTCCGAACCCAGCGGGCACGGGTTCGATTCTTGGTCAGGACGAATTGCCTGGGTGAAGTTTTTTGAAGGTTTTTCCCTCACCCCTATGGATGAATATCAGGTAACTTTATCAGATAATTGGAACCCCACTCAACTACGCCACTTCCTTTCCTCCCTATCATCCTTTCATTCATCATCCCGTTACTTATTCTGGTTTTCAGATCGTTCTACAGGCGGCCCTCTGAAGCTCCTGGCTCTCTCGACCGGCCTCTGTGGATTGTATTCAAGTGATGATGGATAGCTTCTACAACGCAACCTGGGGCAAACCACCTCTGTGGAGGACTTCCACCTCGGACCGTTAAGGGAGCCTTGGAGGGGTTGCCGGAGCAGGAGTGGTACATGGACTTTGTTGACTGTAGGGACCAGTTGTTAAGGGGGTCAAGTGGTTAAGTCAGTGCGCGTGGGGGATCGATCGGTGGGCAACTCATCCCAAATAGGGTGTGTACAATAGACCTCAGGTCGTAGTGTGTGGGATGTTCCCTCCCTCCTAACAAGAAAAAAAAAATTCCAGAGTTATCACTCATAGGTACCTCCTGAGGAGAAAGACGTAGTTCTACGTGGACAGTGGATACAAAGAGAACAAGAGGGCGTACACTCATTCGTTCATAGGGTTCTGCCGGGGCCTTCGCTATAAGTGCTTTACCAGGACTGGATAGCAGAATCGTGACATCATACAAACGGGGCATGCTCTGCATGCGATTTCTCTTGGGTATATTTAATAGCGGTGCTTGGCATTATTTACTCTAGTTAATAGTAAATTATATTAACAAGACAGTAATCAGCATAACTATTATTTTATCTGCTGCTGCTGCTGCTGCTGCTGCTACTGCTACTACTACTACTACTAAACAAGCGTTGATTGACTTCTTTTCCTATTGCGGATATATGCATGTTCAGCAGTCTTACATGTCGCACCAATATAACTTACGAGACATTACAAACGTTTCACGCTAGCTTGCAATGTTCCAGCGGCATAGAAATTCGGCCATTTTCATACCTCAGGGAAGTGTGTAGTGGTATGAAAATGGATTGTTATGACAGGCTAGGTTAGTTTAGACTTTTATTAAGTCTTACGTACTTATCTGTGACAGGTTAGGTTACGGTAGTTTAGGGTTTTGTTATGCCTTGTATAGGCAAATCTGTGTTAAGTTAGTTTAGAATTTTAGTGTTAGGTTAGGTTAGGTTAGGTTAGTTTAGGCTTTTATTATCCTTTGCATATACGAAACTGTGACAAGTTAGCTTAGGATAGTTTAGGCTTTTGTTATGCCTTGTAGAGGCGAATCTGTGAAAAGTTAGGTTAGGTTAGTTTAGGATTTTGGTGACGGATTAGGTTAGGTTAGTTTAGGCTTTTATTATGCTTTGCATATACGAAACTGTAACAGTTTAGGTTAGGATAGTTTAGGCTTTCGTTATGCCTTGTATAGGCGAATCTGTGACAAGTTAGGTTAGGTTAGATTAGTTTAGGATTTTAGTGACAGGTTAGGTTAGGTTAGTTTATGCTTTTAATATCGTCAAGATGAAGGTGAAAGCGATTGAGTGTGGCGCTCTTGAACAGGTAGTGATTTTGTTTTCTTTGTTGGCAGTTCAATTCAGTCAATGTCTATTCCAAATTCGGCGGAAGTCATTTTAAAGCTCGTTTCTTACTACTGTTAGTACAGAAAAACGACAGTTAATAAAGCAGAAAATTGACAGGAATGCGCAGTTCTCTGAAGAAGTAGAAGCAGTATAGTTATTCATGAGATGTCATTTAAATACACACTGTTATCGGTACCTGTTTTTTTTATGAAACTCTGCAATTTTCTTCTTGTTCCTGAAGCACCGGCAATACTATCTTGTTTCATTTCAGAACATTAGCCAATGTAGTTGTGGCTCTAGAAACTAGCATACTTGTGGAATGTTCGCAATCACAAACTGTAAAGTCACCACTATTACCAACACTTTCACATTGTTCACGTATTAATGTTTTCAAGAGACACCTTTGATTTGTTGCATTAATGAAGTCGCTCTCATATTTGTCCGAAATTAAACACTGGAATACATTATATGCAAGTACAGTCACATTTGTTACGAATAGTGTGCGCCACATGAGTCCTCCTCTGTCTATTATTCTTAAATAATTATTCAATTCTACTGTATCACTGGAATATTCCAATGTCTGATCACTGTATAAACTTGACAACATCTAACACACTTTACTACTACACTTACACACTTGGCAACATAACCTGCAATGTAGTAGGCCTATATCAGCGCCATCATATTATTTTCTTCTAATTCAACATCCTCACAAACAAAAATAACATCTTCACAACCACATTCCATAACAGCATCTAAATCTCCCCTGTAGTTACAATCATCTCCACTCCTATTTTAAGGGAATTTTAAAAGTAGACGTTAGTTGTCCATTACATAATTTCTCTAGCACAGCATTTCTCAAACTTTTTTGAAGTGAGGACCACCTTTTTAAGTTACTTGTGATTGGGTACAAAAAATATAATTAGAAAAGTATTGTAATTTGAATTTTTGGATCTGATTCGCCCGGATTTTAAAATAGGCAGAGTCTAAAATTTCTTATATCGTCATCTGGAAAAACAGAAATAAAAAGAATTAATGCAGAAACATGCCCGATTTCCAACAAGTAAATATGCAATTTGGCACGTTCTATTACACTGATAAACAAGTGGTAGATATCTGACGTGGGGTTTACTGTTTGTAACGCAGTTTTTCATGCTGATTTCAAATCTGAAAACCGTTTTGCTCTATCGCGTCAGGTTTTGAAATTATCGACGAAAATATATTTTTACATGGAACACTGTCGAATTTTTTTGTCATTTTTCGTTATTTTTAATGTAATGCTAAAAAATTTCGTCGTTTGTGTTCTGTTGCATTAATATACTTTCATTTGTTTCTTTTTTACTTATTTTCATTGACAATGACAGTGGACGGTGAATATTACGTCATCCAGAGGTTGTAGAAATTCATCAGAAGTGTTTTTCTACATGTGCGGCTATATAATAGACAAATCCCATCGGAAGACTTTTACGCCGTTTGCAAAGAAAGCACATGAACTATACTTTGATTCGAAGGTGGATAGTAGTAAGTCGTAGGCACCACAGTTCTTCTGTTCGACCTGTGCATGCAACTTGCACGGTTGGTTAAGTAAGGAAAAGAAGAACAACCATCTGGTATTTGGAGTTCCTATGATATGGCGTGAATGAAGCAACCACATCACAGACTGTTATTTCTGTTTGGCAAACGTCACTTCTCCTCCACAACTCGTGCAACTGTAAAGTGACCTGACGTTCCTTCAGTTTCTAAACCAATTCCACATGATCCCGTCACTTGTCCAATACCAACAGCATCTGCAGAATACACAGTTACTGAAGAAACGCAAGAAGAATGTCCTCTTTCATCTCCTGCTAACGACTCAGACTCTGATTAGTACCAACCTGGAGAAGATATTCATTTGATGAATAATGTTAAACTCATACGGGATCGTGCGATCTCATACGGAACCTGGCACTAACGAAAGGTCAAGTTGAACTTCTCAGTACGTCTTAAAGAATTTAATTTCCTTGCACAACGAATTCACAGTTTCGGCACAGACAGAAAGAACTTGTAAAGTTCTTTGCAATGAGTGACACTATTTGCTACTCCACCGATGTTCAAGGTCTTATGTCAAGTCTCCGGGTGGAAGACAGCATTGAAACATGGCGACTGTTCATAGACTCATATAAGACAAGTGTGAAGGCAGTATTATTACACAACGGAAACAGAAATGCTTCAGTACTGGTTGGATATTCTACGCACCTGAAAGGAACCTACGAAACCATATCTCTACTTCTTAAAAAAAATACGCTATCGCAAGTACAATTGGCGTATATGTGGTGATTTAAAAGTTATCACATTTCTCATGGGAATGCAGACAGGGTACACCAAGTACTGCTACTTCATCTGTGAGTGGGACAACAGAGACAGAAAGAACCACTATGTAAAGAAAAATTGGCCAGTCACAAATAAGGAAGATCATTGCTGACAGCCACTTCCAAGACTTATTGGGTAATACTCAAAGAGATGCACACAGGTGGCATTGAAGTCAGTTGTAGCCAATTTCCTTCGACTATGTGAATGTTGTTCTGAAGTGCATCAGTGCGTACAGACAGCAACACGTCCCTCAAAATACATATCCTAGACTCACATCTTGATTTCTTCCCCGAGAACCTAGGTTCAGTTAGCGACGAACATGGTGAATGTTTTCATCAGGACATCTCAGTGATAGAGTCACGCTATCAGGGTCAATGGGAATGCAGCGATGTTGGCAGACTACTGCTGGACGCTTGAGCGCAACATGACAAATGCTCAGCACAAATGAAATTCTACAGCCAAGAAATTCAAACAAAAAAACACACCTTAAATTAAGAAAGTATATTCTATATATGTACATATGTATTTTACATGTGTATTATGCCTTCAACTATGTTACTATTATAATTGTGTGCCATGTGGCGCATTTGTACCATTTTCTTAGCTAAAACCATGTTCATTATTACTCCATGTAGCAATAAATGCTCTACTCAAATTCCTGTCTGTGAGTTGTTAAACATAATGGTTGATGTCGTATATCTCAAGAACGATGGGTAATAGAGACAAATGGTTTGCATATTCGGAATGAGCATGTTCCATTTGTCTTAGAATGCTTGTTGGATACCAAGATATCCACCAAAAGTGTTTTTTGTTATTCAGTGTTATTGGTATACGATGTACAATACGTGACCATTTCAGTGTTCAAACTGGGTGTCGGCAAAACTATTAAGAAAGTCATAAATACATGAAAAGATTCGTACTTTGGTCCTGTGTTATGAATTCAGGTGGTCCCTGGCTGGGTTACAGACGCGGGATATGCGGGGAAAAGATGGCGAGAAACACCAAGTTCATAGTGCTTTACATCCCTCTTTTGTTGCTGAGAGTAGAGTGGGAATTCGGTAGACAAGTAGGGTAATAAATTTCATAAAATGTCAGTACTGGGAGAAAAAGTGAAAGGCGATTGCCATGGTTCATTTCCAAACTCTGAGATTTTTAGCTATATAGCTATATATATATATATATATATATATAGTGTGAGACGCAATTCGTTTGAATTTTATTTTTTCTTCTGTCTTTTTTCAAGAACCAAAAGGACAGACCTCGAGGACCACAGGTGGTCCTCGGACCATAGTTTGAGAAATAAATAATTAAATATATGAAAAAATAATTAAATAATAAATAAATAGTTTGAGAAATAAATAATTAAATATATGAAAAAGACCCAACCTACTTTATTAATAACTATAAAATATTTTATTTTAAATAATAATATTATTATCTTATGCAAGTTTTGTAGTTTATATATTAACAGCATGGCATTAACTATATTAATAATTAATTTCTAATGGTAATGATGTTATCAAACCACCTCAAGTTTTGTAGATTTTAATATCCAATACACAGCTGTACTCAGAAAATTACACACCGCAGAATCAGATCTGTAAATTATTTTTAGTAAGTCTTGAAGCTTTTAATAACCAATTGAATTTCAACTCTAAATATGTCAGCAATCCTGCAGATCATGGCCTTCGTGTAATAGCTTGTAGTTTATTGTAGTGTGTGTTTTGTTTTATTTTGAAATGCAATTAGTTCTCAAAACTGACGAAAGATGGATTTTGGAAAGTAGAAAAATTATGTAGGAAAACTGACATTTCGCTGAAGACTTTGGGTTCCAAGCTTCAAAATGAGGGGTCATTTATTAAAATCCATTCAGCTATTGTCCCGTAATTTCCATTACCAGTTCAAATTATATATATATATAGATAGCATAGTTTAGTATACATAATGTAAATCATTTATATTGTAAATATTAGTGTAATTGTTAAAGTGGTCCATGTTTTGTTCTGCCGAACTTGACCACAGTCATGTGAGCAATTAGTCAAGTACTTCGCTTGCTAGATGCACGCGCGTCAGCTACTTAAAACTCCAGTAATACTTAACATACTTAACCTTATAGCCTCGCTGGACAAAGTATGGTCCCTTGTGATAATTGTACTACATCATAACATTTTGTACTTTATGTAAGTGGGCTATACATATAATCAGAAAATGGAAGAACAGTTGAAAGAAGAGCAGTTTGGCTTCAGGAAGGGAAAAGGTACGAGAGATGCAATTGGACTCCTATGAACAATCGACGAAAGATATCTAGAGAAGAATAAAGAAGTGGTTATAGTATTTTTGGACCTAGAAAAGGCGTTTGACAGAGTGAATTGAAATAAATTTATGGGGATCCTAAAGAAAATTGACGTGGATTGGAAAGAGCGGAGGCTGTTTAGTAACCTTTATATGAAATGAGTCAAGTCAGGATAGGAGAAGAAATGTCAGAAGGAAGCAAAATAGGAAGAGGTAAGTCAACGATGCCCTTTATCACCTACCCTGTTCAACATCTACTTGGAGGATTTAGTGAAGATCTGTTTTCAGAACATGGGAGGAGTGATAGCAGTAGGGGGAAGAAGAATAAAGTGTATAAGATTTGCTGATACGGCAATGTTAGCAGAAGAGGAGATGATACTAAGGGATATACTACTAAAGCTGAATGACAGCTGTGAGCAGTATGGAATGAATATAAATGCCAACAAGACGAAAACCATGGTCATAGGAAGAAAAATAAAGAAGGTAAACTTGCGAAATCTAAATGAGGCAATAGAGCAAGTGGACAACTTCAAATACTTGCGGTGTACTATAAGCAGTAACATGAGCTGCTGCCAAGAAGTCAAAAGGAGAATAGCAATGGCAAAGGAAGCTTTTAATAAGAAAAGGAGCATCTTCTGCGGACCCCTGAAGAAAGAACTAAGGAAGAGACTAGTGAAGTGCTTTGTGTGGAGTGTATCATTGTATTGGGCAGAAACATGGACATTATGACGAAGTGACTAAGAGCATTTGAAACGTTTACAGTTCTTGTATTATGTATTTGCACCATTATAAATTTAATGTAATATTCAACAAATCAGACACTATGTATTACAAAAGGATCTAAAAATACATTTAAAATTGCAAGCCTCATCCAGATCTCAGATGTTCTTCAAACTGTCAGATAATATCCTGTGTATATTGACTACACCCCAACTCTGGCTACTAGCAACAGGCATCTATAAAGAACATTGGTCAAAATACCCCTCATTCTCATGAAAAACAAAAACTGAAGAGTACAGTGGACTATAATGGACTTATCCTCGACCATGCCGAAATGTAGTAATTATACACCTGGTAGCAGTCCTTTAATGCATGTCATTAAAGTACACCTATTCATTAAAGTTCAGGTTTTCGATTATTCTCGGATATGTAATCGAAAGACAACGAGGGAAACGTCACGCAGGCTGGAAATCCAATACTGTCGCAGAAGGTTGTGTTCTGTTACTACAATAATTAGCGTTAATTGTAAATAATATTAAAAAAAATTCAATTTGTCATCTCGTTTTTCAATTCTAAATCAATTTCCAGGTTATACATTCTCTGCATTATATCAAGGTCAATGACATTATTGTTCCTCGGAAAAAATCAATACTTTCGCGTCTGCGCACATCTCACAATTTCGAGCTATCAACAAGGTCACTTCCGATCTTCTGTCAGATACAAATAAAATGTATACTTCTGAATAATTTCAAGTTAGAAGTATGGTCGAGCATAAAAAGTCGTATGAAACTTGCCTATAATGGTAATTAAGACGCTCGTATGAAAATTATGAAACGAGCGCAAGCGATCGTTTCATAAACAAACATACTTGCGTCTTAATTACTATCATTATAGGCTCGTTGCATAATGTACTATTATGTTGTCAGCAAACAGCTGGATACATTAAGAAGATTGATTGATTATAATATACTGAATCCAGCTTAGGTTGAACATTGCAGACATTTATAACTTTAGTTGTATTAGATTTTAGATTCCTACTCGGAATTGTTGTATATATGATGATATCTATGACAATTCATGAAAAATACCACATCGTCACACTGTCATATTGTGCATGATTGGAATTCACGAAAATGTCGATTTAGATGCCTCAAGAGAATCTTAAAAGTTACCATAATTTAATGCAGACCTGGTGTATTCTGGTACAGATACTCAAGCATGTCACACTCAAAGAACTTCGATATGAAGAGATGGATTCAAAACTGGCATAAGTCCAAATGACAAGTAATGTGAAAAATGACGAAAAATGGTAAAATAAATTTAACACCTTTAGATCCGTTTGAAAAAAGCATTGCAGACACTAAGTCAAGACTTAGGAAAATGTTAAATAAACTTACACAGTTCTAGCCTATATAAACTGGAAAAGGATAAATTAAAATGTGAATAAAGCAAGTTAAAGTCTTAAAAAAAAAAAAGAACTTAGGACACTTTGGAATCCACCTCTTCATATGTGCAAACCCCCCCAGTGTCATGGCAGATGTCCAACCTGTAAGCAATCTCCAGCCAAATATTCAGAAACATTTGTGCTGTGGATAGCTTGACGAATTTTGTGTCCCAAATCGTTGAAGTTATCCTGAGGTGCATGATACACTTGGTCCTTCACAAAATTTCACAGGAAAAAGTTCAGATGAGTAAGATCCAGTGAGCATGGGGACAAGTGAATGCTTCGGCTCGAATTGACTTCCTTAGGCTTCTTGCAAAGGTTGTGTGAATTCTTTCCACTTTTTCCTCAAAGACCTTTCTTTTACTATGCTTTCCATGCATGAACACAATACAGCCCATTTCTCTTAATGCTTGTCCCATTAGTTATGCTCACATCTAGGTAGGAACATCTTTGTGATGCCTAAAGTTAAATTCATTCCGAAATGCACATTGTCTACACTTCACAGATTTCATTTCCATCAGTGAAAGAATGCAGAACAATTTCTGTTGAGGTGTTCATATCGTCATCTTTGCTCATTCTGATCATGCACACCACACCAGCACCAGAATGTGGTATTTTTCATAAATTGTCACAGATATCATCATATTTACAACAATTTCGAATTAGAATCTTAATACAGTGAAAGTTATAAACGGTCGTAATATTAAACCTATAAGCCAGACATGTGGTACAGTACTTATATAATGTGTTATGATCTTAAATTTTTCCATAATTTCGTAAGAGTAATATCATACAATATTGTATTAATTGTATTGTTCATGAATATATTCTAGCTGTATTCTCTTTCATATAATAAACATTAATATCCGTTGTAGATCACAATTCAGTCGGATTTTTCTTTTCATTTTTATTGGTTCCGAAATCTTGCTATTATCATGCTATTCTTAAATTCTTTATGGACTTCTGTTTTCCTGTTTTTAACTTGTTTATATTGTCGTTTCTCAGAATTATTGGGAATATTATTTTGTAGGCCCTAAAGTTTTTTAAAGTATTAATAACTTACTGTTCATGTTACCTTAAGCTTTCTCACAACCAACAAAATATGATATATGGTGATAAAAGTCGTTCTTTTACAATATTGCGTATACAACTTGTGCTCTTCTTAAAGCGACACTTTTCTCTCTCTAAGATATTCTCAAATCATGTTTGAATTCATTTTGTATGATGCAGTTAATTCATTACTATATTTTCTTTTACCTTGTTTATTAATGCAGTCCTTATTTTCAATTTCTATGTAGGCCTATCTGTTTCTTTCATTCATTCGTAATTGTCTGCCCAAGGGCAGATCTATCAGTCCAAATCCAATTTTTTCCAATCTTTCTTCTTTTCCTCTTACTTCTTAAACAATCTATACAATCTCTATATCTTAATATTGATCTGCTTATTGTTGTTGTTTAGTCAACTGTCCGAAGACAGGTCTGAACCTCGTGACA
Organism: Periplaneta americana; assembly: GCF_040183065.1. NCBI lineage: Eukaryota > Metazoa > Arthropoda > Insecta > Blattodea > Blattidae > Periplaneta > Periplaneta americana. The sequence continues at coordinate 36,053,965 of NC_091129.1, forward strand.
CCATAAAGCATCACTCATGAGGCACCTAGGCCAGGAGATAATGGGTAGGGTGGCCAGTTCCTTTCTCCCTCCATTGCATACATCGCTGACTAGTTACATATTACACTAATCAGACTTTAGATGTATACAAACAATTGATCTTCCTCTGATACATATCATCAAGTGATGTAATAATAATAGTTTTATTTTCCCTGGCAGAGTTAAGGCCATCAGGCCTTTTCTTCCACTCAACCAGGATCAAATCACATACAGAAAAAATACATACCGGTATACAAATATGAACTTAAAAATAATAATAAACATAATTAAGTAGAAAAGAGAGATTGAATACATATACACAATCAGTATTAACTTTGAAATAACAATAATAAAAAATATATATGTAATAAAAAAAAAGAGACTGAATACATAATCACAAACAGAAAAATACATTCTAGTATACAAGTATTAAGTTAAAAGAAAAAAAAAAGAATTAGTACATATGAATATAATCTCACAACTAAAGGAACAGTACAATTAGTATGATCAGCACAGCACGTGTTACATTGAGACAATGACAATTACCTAGATATTAGTGTTAATGGAAAAATAAAGTAATGACTGTGTAAAATAATAATAATAATAATAATAATAATAATAATAATAATACCTAAAAACTAGTTCTGTGCATTTAAAATATTTCTAAACAACCTAATTTTAAACAACTGGGGACTAAGACTACCCCTGATTTCCAGCGGCAGCGAATTCCATGAGCGGGCCATGGCTATTGAGAAAGAACTTGAGTACAGAGATGTCTGATGACGTGGTATTGATAGCAACAGATTGTGCTGTGAATGTGTATTACGATTATGATGTGAAGCTAGGAGAGTAAACCGAGAGGCAAGGTAGTACTGCCTGATAATAGATGTACATATCAGCCAGAACATCAATCAGAGATAGATCTGTTTATTATTCTTCACTAATTATGGTCTTTTAAATTTTTTAATGCAAAATAAAAATTAGAACTGTTACTTCCTCAGGATGCAACAAAACTATGTCAGCATCAGAGCGATGGTGGCGAAAGAAAGCTGGACAAGATGATGGTCAGCAGGGAAACCAGCAGCAAGTAACAGATTTGACAGAACTGGCTAATCGTCTCCTGACCGAAACTGGTAACATGGATATTTACCAGGAAAGCTATGAACATATATCGAAGTTGGTAAGTTCATTTAGATAAACATCTAGAATGGCTTTCTTACATAAATTCTAGATATATACACTAATAAACCATATAGTTTTTATACGAGACTTATGTAGAGTTGGGACAGAAAACGTTAGCTACTAATAAATCATGCATAAGTGATGGATGTATAAGCAGCCTGTAACTATACATGAGAATTGCTTTGCAGTAGTTATACACACGAAATGCCTTGTTTAAGTGTTGTATAGAGAGAAAAAAATGGCCATCCCTCTAACAGCTGTTTCTATAGATTGTCATTTTATGATGATGGTTCCCTCGTAACCACAGAAGAACAAACCAAAGAGCACAGAAGAATTAGAATAATATTGCTGTAGCTGTACTCTCTGACCAAAATATAGTGTGGTAATCGACCAGGTCCAGTTGTACTATCGATACTTGGCATGGCACACTAGTGCTCTCTATCAGATGCAATAGAGAACCACAATTTTATTATTCTATCACCTTTTTTAATGAAGTAATGACGAAACTATGACATAGCTATGTAACAGTTGTACTGTTATACATGACGTATGTAGTGATTATTAGTAAGGAATTTACATACGACTTATAAACAAGTTATTCATTGTGTAAGTATAAGACAGTTAAACGTCTGTATAAGAGTTTTTATTAGTAAGACATTGATCATAAATGGAATGTCGACATCAGGAATGAATTTAACATAACTGCCATCACCGGTACCATATCAACATACAGAAACAACGGGTATGAACATGCATCATGGACGCCCAATAACAGGCTGCCTCAGAGGCTATTTCACTACAATCCTTGTGGGAAGAGAGACCTTGGACGACCAAAAGTGCAATGAAGAGGCCAGCTTTCGGCCAGCATCCAACATGGACCCTATTCTACAAAAGTATGGTCTAATATAGCGTTTCTCAAACTTTTCTGAAGTGGGGACCACTTTTTTAAGTCAGAACAGTTCCGCAGACCACCTTACTCTTGTTCCCTTCAAAAGCAAATTTATCATTTTTGTAGCACATTTTAATACCAGTAATTAAATTTTAAAGTAGAATTAATTAATTAATTAAAATTAACTTACAATTCAATTAATTTTATATTAGTATTAACTAATTAAGTTAATGTTAATAGAAGAAAATTCATTTTCGTTTTTTTTTTTTTAATAATTCAAGGCTATTAGAGTTTGAATAATCTTTAATTTATTAACTAAAAAAAAAAAAATAAATGTTGGTACTCACATTAATGAGATGGATGAGCTTGCCAATTCTTGCACAGTTCTATATTTGGACGTCTAGATATTTCATTAATGGCACTAGAATCACTGATATTAATATCTTCACACACAGCTTCTGAACTATTAACACTGCCTAAATGAAGTGTATCATCACACTCCTTTCTTTTCAAAGATTGGATCGAAGCCAGTTTTTCATTATATATAATGGGCACTATTTAACAGAGACATAGACAACTACAAGCGTGTACCACATAAGAAGGATTTCAAACAACTAACTGCTAATGAAAAAACGAATCGATAATGCACAGAATCTGTTATAAGTTACTTGTGATTGGCCACAAAAAAAGATATTTAGAAAAATATTGTAATTTGAATTTCTGGATCTGATTCGCCTGGATTTTAAAATGGGCGGAGTGTAAAATTTCTTATATCGTTATCTGAAAAAAACAGAAATAAAAAGAAATAACACAGAAACAAGTAAAGATGCAATTTGGCACGTTCTATTTTGGTGTACGATGTACAGTATGTGACCATTTCCCATTTCAATGTGCAGACTGGGTGTCGGCAAAACTATTAAGAAAGTCATAAATACATGAAAAGATTCAGTACTTTGGTCCTCTGTTATGAATTCAGGTGGTCCTTGGCTAGGTTACAGGTGCTGTGCCAAATGTGCAGGAAAAGGTGGCGAGAAATCCTGCGTTCATAGTGCTTTAAATCCCTCTTGAATGTGTAAGTTGTCAATAATATTTCTGTACTATATACTATAATACGTTAAAAGAATTTGCAATAGATTTGGGATCCTCTACTTTATAATCATTGGTTTTTAGTGAAAAAATATTTTCTTTCTTAGGATATCTACAAGTTTAAATTTAATAATATTCCGAATAGATTTAATTGCATTATCTGTATTTTGTACTTTTCTATTCAAATATATTCTATTTCCCTCTTTCATAATTTTTGATAAATTACACTGTACTCCTTGCAGTATTTAAGAACATGAGGATCATTACATTGCAACTCATTACATATAGATTCTTCGGAACAACTGGATAATACGCACGGCAGACCAATATCGATAGTCGACTCTACTCGCTGGCCACTAGTCACCGGGCCGTACCGAGCCGTATCAAACAAAATATAATCGAAATAGTGGTAGTCAAATTCGCGACTATATTCTTAAATAATTCACTCCATTAGTCAAGTTCAAGGTTTTATGTAGTACAACGGCGGTTTTTTGAATGCATTAAAAGAAAATGAAGATGTAATAAGATAATAAACTAGGTTATCACAAGGAAATTAACAGGAAAAAAGGTGTGTTTCACGGAATACAATTAAAATGACGGAAAGTAAATTTCCGGTTAATGTTCGCCAAAGCGTAAAGTACGTAATTATGACGGCGTTGCTGTTTTATTTCTGGCCTATAGAAAAATACCTAGCCTTTTACGAAAAAAAAAAAATTTAAGGACCATGAAATTATTCACCGCTTTCATTATAGGCCTATTATTTTTTAACAATATTACGAATCAAAAACTGTCATATTATATAATTTTAACTACTACATGGACGAATCAAATCAAGCTAACCTAACCAAAGCTAACCTAACCTAACCAAAGCTAACCTAACCTAACCAAAGCTAACCTAACCTAACCAAAGCTAAGCTAACCTAACCAAAACTAATCTAACCTAACCAAAGCTAATCTAACCTAACCAAAGCTAATCTAACCTAAGCTAACCTAACCTAACCAAAGCTAAGCTAACCTAACCAAAACTAATCTAACCTAACCAAAGCTAATCTAACCTAACCAAAGCTAATCTAACCTAACCAAAGCTAATCTAACCTAACCTAAGCTAAGCTAAGCTAATCTAAGCTAACCTAACATAACATAACTTCGTAAATGCAAGGCCTGTAACCGGAGCAAGAAGGGATCTCAATCATTTAATCTGCAAGTACACGCAAAAATAAATTCAAGTAAGGATCACGCTCCCACTGCATGAGAGGTCCGCGCATGCGCTACAGCAAAACTGTTTCTGTCCTGAGCCTCTCATCTAAGGCACTCGTCATAATTTACTCGCAATATTTACGCAAATACACATTGTCGCTAACAGTGGTGCTATCTCTCAATAATGTTCAGAACGAAGGCGGTAGACAGAGAGAGAAAAAATTTCTCCCGCCAACTACGCCACACACCAACGTCATGTTCTTATGTTGGTGACATTGTGTATTTACTTAAATTTGGTGGTAAACGTAACGGCACGGTTCAAAGTGACCGTGCTAATTCTCCAGTATAGCGGATTCTTCTTTTTAATACATGAGATTTTGAAGTCCCTGCGTTATCTACATGTTTTTACTTTTGAATTTTTTCACAACATTGAGTGGAGAAAATCCACTGAAGTGATTATGAAATTAAGTGAAAAATGCAATACATTAACTCTTAATATCAGTAGTACCAGTATCATATACGTTTTTCCAAGATTCATTTTGTAGACATAAATGTAAATAATCATTAGTTACAACATTTACGCTCCTTTCTTAGTTTTTAAATTAATATTTTGAAATTGTTCAGTGACATTGGAAACACTTAGGATTTGTTTATCATGTTCAGACAAGCCATTGATTATAGGTTCTGTCGAATACTAATTCAGTCTAATTCTGTGTACAAAACATTTATCAATGGCTGTGCTACTTCAGCTTAGATTTAATTTGATTAGTTTCGCAACAGTTGGACTTCCTGTTATATCCTGTTATTTAGATATTTAATTTAGGGTTGATTTATTAACTTACTATGCAAGATGCCTCTTATTTCAATAATTCTATATCACGTTAAATAGTCATTGTCTACACTAAAGTATTATCGTCATCCCTCATTTCTCATCGTAATGGCGAACCGACGTGACATGAGACAGCGAGTTATAGCTCTAGTTGAGGCTGGATATGGGACTAGATCTGCTGGCCGTTTGGTCGGTGTTCCTGGAAGTACAGCCGCGAGGTGGCTTATCGTTACCAAAATTTAGGGGAGGTCGAAAATCGCCCTATTCCTGGGTGTCCGCGGATTTCTTCATTGGAAGAGGATGCTCTCTTATTCGAGACAGTTCGACAGGACCCCTTTCTGACTGCTAACGAAATAAGAGCAGTATCTAACTTTCCCAGCTCTTCACAGACTGTGATCAGCAGGTTGAGGAACCGCGGTATTAGGAGCCGGAGGGCTGCGCAAATGGAAATATTGGGGGAAGCACAAGCTGTCGACCGTCTTGCCTTCGCTACCAATCGAGTGGATTTCGATTGGAGAAATGTAATTTTCTCCGACGAAACAACCATCTCGAGTGATTACAAAGGTCCTCTCCGTGTCTATCGTGAGGATGGTCTCCGACATGACCAGCGCTATGTGCACCGACGTGAAAGATCGGGGCGCTTTAGCATATTGTGTTGGGGGTGGATGTCTTACGATGGACCTGGTGTTATAGAAGCATCTATGGCCGGTTTAATGCGGGAACTTACGAGCACATTCTGGAAAATATATTCCTTCCCTCCGCCCGAGAACGTTTTCCCGAAGGAACATTGCTCTTCCAGCAGGATAGCCATCCCGTGCACTATGCTGCAAGCATTCAAAGATGGTTTCAAAGGAGACCCGAGATCGAAATCATTAATTGGCCTCCGAAGTCACCTGATTTGAATGTCATCGAAAATTTATGGGTAGAATTGAAAAAGAGAAGGATAGCCACCTATGCCCACCGACGCCCTCGAAATCGAGATGAATTGTGGGATCAAGTTGTTGACACCTGGGAAGATCTCGCCGAGGATCAGAACTTATTTCACAATCTCGTGACATCCATGCCGGATCGACTTAGATCTGTAATAGAAGCTGATGGCATGTGGACAAGATTTTAAGTTAACAGGTCTATTTTTGTTTCTTATGATTTTTGTTTGAGGAAGAATACTTTTAACTTCCAAGTAAGTTTTATTTTATTTTTTTGACGAGGTTCAGCCAACTTGTAAAACCCAGAAATTGGGCATAAATTATTCCATATTTTTCGACAAATTAGACAGTCGAGGAACTCTGAACAAATTAATTACACCTCAAAAAAAAAGTTTTACCCGGGATCGAACACGAGACGTTTCGGTTATACAGAGGAACCAACACGCTACTACATGAGCTACCGAGACAAGGCAGTGACAGCAGCAGTCCAGAATATAGATCCCTTAGCAGGCATTTGCCATTCGGTACAGTGAAGCAATGATATTTTGTGACTCGAGCTATGTTGTGAAATCCTGGCCTTAAATGGCAGTCTTCTTCGTGATCCTTATTCTGGTCCTTGTCCTTGTTGTGGTCCTTATAACAATTCTTTTACTATTTCTCATGTTATGTATCGTTACGTCGATATCGAGTGAACCGCGCTGTAGAACTTTAACTTCCGACGACCAAGAATCGTCTCATTCTTTTTAAGGGTAACTGTACAAACAAGGGTGCTTCATAAAATCCAATTTGCAAGAGGAAAAAATGCAACTCTGTGCTTTAGGGCATTACAAAAAGCTTCTCTCCTACAAGCTTTTTGTAATGCTAGGATGACCAAACTATTGCAAGATTGGATGGAAGCAAGGCAATCAATCAAGAGTTGGTATCAAAGAGCTTTAGTTGGATCAGTGACAGAGATATCCAGAAATGATGCTGCAGATGGAGTCTACATCTTCCAAGGATTTGGCAACGTATTGTTGACTGGATTAATCTTGCACAGGATAGGGACCGCTGGCGGGCTTATGTGAGGGCGGCAATGAACCTTCGGGTTCCTTAAAAGCCATTTGTAAGTATTGTTGACATGGCAGGGGACTCTATTTGAATTATATCATGTCAAAAGTAACCTGAATAAATTTAGTGTGAAACAGTAACTATGTTGCCATTACTTTTCGAATGCCCTAGTAAATATTTCGTAGCACAGTGTCCCTGAAATAATATTCGTTCTCTATATTACGTATACAAATTGCATAATTACATACAAATTACATAATTTTCAGCAAATGTGTTTCTCCATTTGTTGATAGGTTTGTATGATTACCAGTGAATCTTCGAGTATTCATGCAACTTCGTGTGATTGGAAGATTTAATGTTGAAAACCGCTCACTAAACTGCACAACTCTACTGTGCATATTGCTGTAATGTAGTTATGACAGTCATCATTCCACACTTGAGGATATACTGTGAGTTGGTTATGTGAACAGATTATACTATACACAGAAGACAACTAGTGCAATAGAGCCTGCGTGATCTATATGTGTGGCTGCACTCAACCTGAAATCTGTGTTTTGGTATGAGCTTCCTACCTTTAATTATGATTAGACAGAGGATTTTGGGTCCTGATACTCAACACTATACTAGGGGCAGAAGAAATCGGCGGGTCTGGTGAACCCCTACTTCTCTACCCCGACTCCTACATCCCTCAGAGTCCACATCTGTGGAGTAACGGTCAGCGCGTCTGGCTGCGAAACCAGGTGGCCCGGGTTCGAATCCTAGTCAGAGCAAGTTACCTGATTAAGGTTTTACCGGGGTTTTCCCTCAACCCAATACAAGCAAATGCTAGGTAACTTTCGGTGCTGGACCCCAGACTCATTTCACCGGCATTATCACCTTCATTTCATTCAGACGCTAAATAACCAAGATGTTGATACAGCGTCGTAAAATAACCCAATAAAAAAAATACATCCCTCAGAACTTGCTTGGTGTATGGTCCTGTTCCAAATAACTCCATTGATACTTTTTCACTGCAGAAAACTTAGGAAATAAATAAAATAATAACGTGATTTGTAGTAATTACAAATACGGCGTACGTTCTTTACTCAATATTATCATTATAATATTTTGCAATTTAAGTCATTTCACTAATGAAAGTGTAATGTAAATCTAATATAAATCAAATATTTAGCATTACACAAATACTTTGTATTTATGTGTTTTCAGAATATTGTGTTGAAATAGTAAATACTAAATAAATGTTTACGCAGTATACTTACCAACTTCATAAATCACGATAAAATTAAACATTAAAGTACAAAATATTAATGCATACTTACTGATTGTGGTATATGGATATTATTATAACATGAACGAGTTTCGTAATGAAAGCACACTTACGAATGCTTAGCTTATTAAAATAAATAACACAATAAGTATGACACAAAAAAATCGTTTTATAAATTGGGCACTCTGCACTATTCTGATTCTATGCAGTGAGTTTTATTCAGTCTTGTTTATGCATCTGTATTATTGAAGTCCATCAACAATTCAATACAAGAAGTGTTGAAATAGCATATATTCAATGAAAAAAGTCGATAAAATAGTCGCCAGTCACAGTTATATCTACTCAAGTTAATGTATTATTGATAAATTATTAAATAATATTTCATTTTATGATTCTAATAATATTTTATTCCCAAACGTAATGAATTTTACCTAATTATAACTAACACTGGAGCTCCTAAAAATTTAGCAGTCGAGAATATGTAGTAGACTACAATATAATACTCCATTTGACAGAGATATAATTAGCATACCAATTAAGAAATTTATCTTATTCCATGAACAATTTCTAAAAAAATTAAATTAACTTAATAATGGTTTTCAACAATCTAAGTAAGAAACAATTTTCTATTGTTAATGTCTTAAATAAACACTTAATATAGCATAAAATAAAATGTTACAATATCTAAAAAAAAATATTAATTTTAATGTAAAATTCCATATTATCTACATCTGTCCGTGTATTCTTTAAATAAATATGTGTAAAATTAGGCTTCATAGGATCATTGCTGTACTGCTGTTTGTCTCCCTTTTGCATAAATTCTCTGGACCGATCATAAAGAAGCGCCACTGGTCTTTGACAGTGACTGTCTGCATTGATGACAGGACATTTTTAATGTCCTCACAGTTTTTTCAAGAAACAGTGAAGTTGATAAATAACACCTTTAGTAAGGCTTCTGATATCAGGACCCGATTGAGACATGATAGCGATTACAGTACTCAGATGATTAGTAGTTGTTTAAAAATACTGTTTATTATGAGATATATTTACGAACAAACTGTAGCACAGTAGTATCACAGACAAGCACTTGTCAATAACTAACATTCGAACGGAGCGACAGAAAGGTCTCTTTGTTCAGGTCATAAACTGCATAGAGAAAGTATGGAATGAGTTGTTTCCGTACCAAACCAAAAACCCACCTATTGATTCTGCCTGTACTGTAGGTGTACATCAGTTGCAAGGAGGTAATTAAACCAGGGGCGTATTTTGCGGGCTACCGGCGGTAGCCCAAGGAAATTACAAAAGAAAAAGTTTATAATATAACATAATGTAATAATTTTGTATTATTAGTTTTACCATAGTAATTAAAATTAAAGTAATTGTTAGATATATTTTGTGTAATAATAGGGTCAGCGGTAGCCCAAACCCTTTAACCAGTATACGCCACTGAATTAAACTCATTGTTATGCTCCCTCTGTAAGGAAGAGACATGACATCATGTCGTTGTGTAGGGACCTAAACTCCGCTGTCTGATTATGATAATAAATTATTAAAAGAATTTTAGTTTCGTCCTTTAAATGTGCAGAAATTTGATCTGAACAAATGTAATATTTTAAAATTCCTTTTCAGAACGAAATGTTACATTTGTTCAAATAAAAGTTCTGCACATTTAAAGGACAAATGTAAAATTCCTTCAATCCTTTATCATTAAAATAAACTGCTCTCTTAAACTGACTGGGCATATTGGAAATTAAATCAATGAATGACGTTCCCAAAACACACTATGCAAGAAAAAAAAAAAAAATGTGTTAAACTTTTTTGTTTGTTTGAAATATCTCAAAGAATAACCCTCTGAAATTAATAACATTCCTTACAGTTCACTCTGTATATCCTTGTTTCATTTAAGAGCTAGGGTATGTTAAAAGTATAAAATAATTGTATCTCCTTTTCTTAAAAATCAATGTGAAAATTCATACACAAGATAATTTTGCACCTTTGTAACAGGCATACATAAAGTCAGTTTTTCTAAAACTTGTTTATTTATTCATTTATTGAGATATTTATTTGGAGTTATCACATGTGTCGTTTTTCTTAATGGTTGTTCTTAGCATGTTTGTGTTAAAATTTGTTTTATTCTACCTTAAATACTGTCAGAAGCATAAAATCTCAGCACAATGTGTAATTTATATAGAACTTTCCATTTCATCATAAGATGCATTATTATTGATGGTTTTCCCTCTGGCCTTAACATGAATTGCAAAGAATTATTTGAAATAATTATTTAGCTAATTGATGTTTAATTTTTTTGTTGGAATGAATTCCTGTTCTTATTTCGCTTACTTTAAAATAAGGCAACTTTGGAAAACATATTATATGTCTTTCACGTATTAAATTTTATGTTACCTTATTAACACGTGAAAGACATATACAGTGAGACCTGTTCAAGACGGAAGTGAGATGGTCCTAATTTTTTTTCCGTTGTGGACAGGTTTCCGTATTATTCAGGTGTTACATTAAAATGGAATATTTTATCATTTGTATACATGAAAAACAAAATGGCATGTCGCAAACTGCAAGGAGTACAAAATATTCCATTTAACACTACTCACATTAAATCAGCCTTCTGTCGCTTATTCCGTTGGTGAATCATCTTGATGAAAATAGTATCGTAACTCACTTATTAGTAATTAAACACTACTAAAGTTTAATAATCTCATTCAATTTAATATCCAAAACTATACTATAATAATATATTGTATATGACTGCACATTATTAACTAATTGGACTAGGAGCCATCCATTAGAAGCTTTGAATTCTGCTTTTTCTTTCCCAGTACAATGGCTTGCTTTGCAGAATAGATTTAGAAAATGACATGTTCTTTGAAAGGTCATGAAGAACCCACTCACACAACAGTTCATTTATTTCAACATAAACAGTTGTTTTCTGGCTCCTTTTAGGTCACCAATATTGGCCGCAAGCCACTCACTCATTATGATCTTTATCTTTAAAGTGTCACACCTGAGTTTTCTACAACTGAACTTCAACATTATTTCACATACACTTCGTTTCTAATTTTTCTTTAACTCGATAACTTTTACTTCATCACTTAATGTTAATGTTACATTTTACGCACCTTTATTTTACCACTTGCGTTTTGTCTAGCTACGACAGTGTACCCGTGTGAAGTATTGAAAATCTTTGAAGGGACTCGTCTGCCTAGTCAACAAGGTAATAAACTTTATGACCAACAGGCCAACACACCCTCGTATCCTCTAAAATTTTGCAAAGAAAACTAGTTTTTATCTTAGTGACCCATATATTTCGTATATTCCTTGAAATTACACACTGTTTCAAAATATAGTGTGCCCAAAATATTATTTCCGTTTTCAACAGTAGCAGGCAGTTTCCGTTTCTGCATTGGACAGTTTCCATTTTATTCAGGAAAAATTGCACATAATACATACGAATTTCGCCGGGAACAATAAATTGTTCCGAACTAGACAGGATTCCGGATTATTCAGGTTCCGATTTGAACAGGTTTCACTGTAATATGTTTTCCAAAGTGATATAGTGTTAAAAGTTATGTAATCAAGATGTATATACAGGCAACAAAATGAAGAATGAAAAATAATTTGTAATGTACGAGTATACAATTACGCGGTCAAAATTCGGTATGGAGATTATTATTTCAAGCAGATATGATGTATTTAATTTGTAGTCATGAAGACATTAGGTGGAATATATGTAATTGTGCTTAGTGTTTTCTGGATGATTGTACATCTCTTCTTTTTGCTTAAATCTCTTTCCATTTCACAAAAAGTCTTATATATGCTTTCTAATTATGAATTTTGTATGATAGAAGTCTGTTTCCTATTTTCAACGTTTGAGAATATTTACATCTATATTAATCTAATAAAAATGTTCTTATACTTTACTTCTACATTTTTCCTAACTTATCTGTATGCCTTGCTTTATATTTCGAGATCATTGTCAAGCATCAGGTATTGTACAGATTCTTTGTTTATACATTTATAATATCAGGAGTTGATGTTGATAGATATGTCATACCGGTATATTTGTAATTATTATTGGATTTAGAATACATTCTATATCTAATATATATTTCTGGTAATAAAAATACAAGTTTGGGATATGTAGTAACTCCATTTAATGGATATCAAGTACACTCACTTTATTTCCTTTTATGTTAATTCAATTTTATTTTATACTGTGTTTTTTCATTGTTCTCCAATGTTATATTGTCGTTATTAGTAGGCCCCGGATTTTTATGTAATATCAAAGTGCGAAATATGTACATAAAAATGTAGTAAATATCGGGGAAATATGTAATTAAATATCTAATATGTAATAAAATATGTAATTTAAAATCACTCTTTTTAGTGCATTAAATTCGCAAAAGTGTCGTCATAATTTAACTGGTCCGTTGAAGTGCGAGCATGCAGCCTGGAAAGTCGATTTGCCATTTCCACCACATAGTATAGCTTGCAAATACAAATTATCTCAGCTATAGTCCCGTCGCTCTAATTTCCGGCAGCCAATCACGTTGCAGGTCAGCTACATTTAAACGTGTGCGTCTTTGTGATTCACTGATGAAGATGTTAAGCATTTCCTAAGGCTGGATAAATACTTAATATAATCGCCCGCCATTTTGGCTCTTTCATTGGTGTTTGCAGAAAGCACACGAGGACATTATTTTCTGCTCAATTATTTGCTGAATTACAGTGCGTTTGATTTATTATCATAGGAGCTACGATATGATAATGTTTAATGGTGTGGCAAATAGATCCCTCATCTGGTAGCTAAACAACGAAAGAACAATAATGGCGAACGATACTATCTACCTAGACTTTATAGAGCCTTGACTTCCTAAGACGTAAGCAAAGAGGAGGAGTCACGCCGGGAATAACAGCGTCGCGACTATACAGTCTATGCTTTTTCTTTTTATCTTAAGATTTCGTAGAAAAATATTTTTGTGTCGCACACAGAATGGTATTTTGACTTATCTGACACCCGACCCAAACTCTGAACTACTATGTTTTACAGACATAGGGTTGGAATCCCCAGTTTTATGTTTACTTTTATTTTTAAAAGAATTACTCTCTTAAGCCAGCTTTAGAAATTGAAGTAAAATATTTTCTATAACTGTGAACGAGAATATAACGACATCAGTTCTAGGCCCTCCCTCTTTACTAGCATCGTGTACTATATTGCGTGTTCAGTTCAAAGTGTGTCATGGCTCGCTGTATGTCGTCATGTGGCTAGTAGATGAGCCTAGAGAATTCAATCTTCCTACATTTCCGCAGATTCGTATTACCTATGTGCCAGAGAAGTTGCCTGGCAAGTACGGCGTTCATTCAGAAGAGTACTTACCGATACGTACCGTAACGCCGGTAGTGGCAGGAATGTGAATTGTTTGAAAACACGTACTGAGGCGAGTTTCTTTCTTACTTGCGGGATATGGGGAGAGGGTTAAGACGATTGCTTATGTATAGTATTTGTTGACATTAACTTCGACTGTCAACATGGACACGGAGCATTTGATTTGTCTTGTGGAATGTTGCCATACACAACCAATGATAACAAATACCCTGGGTACGACTTGCCCATGCAAAACACAATTGGAAAGAGGTTATGGTAGCACACAGACCGTACAGACCGCCATCTGTTGCTGTGACGTTCAAGTTATACCGTACACATTCTCAAGTTCAGATTGAATGCCTTGAATAATAGGCAACTTCTCTGACATAAAAGCTGAAACTCACTTCAAATCGCTGACTCACAACAGTGACGTCATGACACACTTTGAAATGAACACCCAGTAGTGAGAACAAAAGTTGGCCCTCCAGGCGGTGTTATGGGACAGGGACGTTAAGATTTATTTCCAAGTATATATGAAAGAAAATTCAATACTCTTCTCTGAAAAATAAAGCGAATTTAATAAAAATATTAAAACTCGATAATCGTTTAGATATGTACAAAAATGTTACATTCTTTGCATAATATATAAAATATGTAATATTACTAAGAATATGTAAAAATATGTAAAATTAAAATCAACTATAACCAAATCAGAACCACAAATCGCCAACATTTGTAATTTTCAGTAGTCCACAAGTAAAGGAATGCAATATGTAATTACATAAGAATCTGGGCCCTAGTTACTAGTCTAAGAACATTCGAATCTGGCAGCATGAATTAATGTCTGTATTGTTTCATTGTACATAGGATAATTACTATGATTGTATACTGTGCACATGTTTGTACATTCTGTTCAAGAGTTCTTACTGTTAATTTTTAATTAAAATTAGGCTTTTAAATACAAGGGGCAATCAATAAATTTCCGGAATGTCCTGGAATGTAGGCTACGCATAGGACATATGAAACGAAGAAGTTATCTAGAACCAGGGAAACGCCTGGAATCTATACTAATGCATTACTTGAAAGGCAGAGAAGAAGACTAGCCATAAGGCGTATATGGATAGATTCCAGGAAAAATCACATGTCAGTGTTTGCACAAAATCACGTGTAGAAGCTCAGTTCTTAACCCTTCATTACTCGTGTACTTTTTCATAATGTATTCAGTCATGTGTGGGACAGCTGTTACCGAAGTTATATTCTTGCTTTAGAGAATGAATTTGAACATTCTTTTCAATATGAATGGTTACATAAATGTGTTACTATGAAGTATACAGAATTTATTTATAAATAAATGTAAAAATAGTTTTGAAACAGAAGAGGTACCGCTACTCTCTTCATGAAAGATGTGTTTAAGAGGCTTGGGATATCTACATCTATTATTCCGGTTGTAACCTTAGCTGTATTGAAAGGATCAATTGCTCTCCTGAAGCATCACCTATATTCGAAATGAAACTAAGTTCATTAGCATTCTTTACTTTTTTGTAACACTTACCTCTTTAATACTAGGTATATTTCCATTAATCTTAAAATGTATTTGCAGCTATGTACACTTGTAGGAGTTTCATTGTCAGAACAAAATCAATGGTTCACTGAACGTGTAAACATTTATATGGTTAAGTACTCTTTGTCCCTTGTGGCAGCTCACGAATGGTGAGAAGATTTCTAAATTATTATTTATTTGTAATTAATGGATACAGTAATTGAATGGGTGAGTGAAAAAAGGATAACATTCCAAAAAATTGAGAAATTGAACTGAAATAGCAATTTTGTAGATTTTTGCTTAAGCTATTCATTGAGTGTAAAAAGGGGAATATTCCACTCTCATATTATTAAAACCAGCATTGAAGCTTTAGTTGAGTGAAATAAGCATAACATTCTGCCATTTAACAACATTTTCAGTTATTAAACGACAAGTTCGAAGATTAGATCGGATTTACTCTCCAAATCAGTATGATGACAACATTCGAAATGCCAGGAAACTCATCCCCCCCCATATCAAGTAAAGGGGCTTCAAAACAACTGGGCACTCAACTTCAAATACTGTGGCACAGTATTTCAAGAAAACATGTAAAGATATTGAGAATAAAAACATGACATTCAACATCAGTAAGTACAGGAAACTTATATTCACTCAGAAGATGAAAGGCTGTGTCCAAGCTTCAGAGTACTTTGATGGTTTGCACCATGGAACATTCAGGTTGAAAGAACAAGATCATGTGGAGCTCCCCACTACTGCAGCATAATGGAAAATTTGGAACCGATATAAAAAGTTAGAGGACATCTTAAACACCACGCATTACATACCTGATGAGTACAAGTCATTCTATGAAGACACCCTTAAGTATCCTACTACAAATACAGCAGACAGTGATAAGGATGAATAAAGACTCATATTATGGTCATCATTGTACAGAGTAAAACCATTTTAAAGTGTCTTTTGTACCATTAAATATTTCATGTCACAAAAAAATATTATAGTTAATAATTTTATCTGTTGTGAAAACATTGAGTGGAAAAAGAATAATATTCCAGAAGCCCTGAAGCTTATCCACACACCATGTATACCAGCCGTGGAAGCCTACACGAACAATATTCCAACATATTTAATTATTAATAATTGAAGCGTCGGCTGGAACAACGCTATAAGTTACATCTTGTTAAATTTACAGGAGCTGGAAAAATGGGTACACGTACAACGTTGTTCTTATAAGGTAGCAAACTTTTGAGTGGACAAATTTCACGTACTGCATTGATGGACAGTTGCAAGCCAAAGAGTATAGCAAGGTAACATGACATACAACATTATTACACGGAAACACGCTGAATGAAAATTTTGTAACTTACAACATTGTTCCAGCTGATGCTTCAATTATTAAAAAAATAAGCATTTTACTTTGAGATTGTTTGAGTGAATACATAATGACTAGTTCTACAATTGACTAATAGTAACTTTTCCAATAGAACCCTTAGTTTTTTCTGTAAACTTGTGCCCCCCCCCCCCTTTCCCATAAACTAGGGAAGTTGGAATGTTATCCTTTTTTCAATCACCCATTCAATTATTTATGTATAAATTTCAAATGCTTTCTACATTTACCTACAAAATTAACACTGGAAACACATTTATAATCCTTGCTTTGTTGTGAAAATCTTTCTTTACATTAATACCTTAATAGCTTGTGTCCTATTGTCCTATTTTCCTTGGATTATCCTTCTAATGTCTTTATTCCTGAATGCTTTCTGTAGACATGTCTTTGCAGTACCTAGTTATTTACAAGCAATTTACACAGATATTCCCCAAATGGTCGACACATGTCTGTTTTGAACATTTCACACATCATTTTTAGTATTTTGTCTCTATCTATCTTTGTAGTACATCCAGCTATTTGCTGACAACACGTGTTCCTCTATGTTTCACTATGAATTTCCTCTTCTTGCAAATGATGGGTAAAAAGCACGATGCTGGTTGTATATTTCAGCAGCCACATTCCAAAGATGAGGTTTATTCAGTATATATTGGAGAGAATTGTCCAAGGTTACAGGGATTGCAGATTTTGGATTAGTTCTATGGATGTTTGTGACAGAGCAATTTAAGAGGATATGTTCCAAATCTTCTTCGTTATTGTTGCACCAGCAACTACTAGAGTCAACAAGATCAAAGCAGTGAAGATACTTCTGAGTGATAATATGGCCTGTCCTGGCTCTTGCTAAGAAAGTTTGTATGTTTCTGGGAATGTTGTGGAACATTTGTAAATCATTCGGTTTCTTTTGTATGTTTTGAAGAACTTTGCCTTTATCAGAAGAAAGCCATAATTCGACCCATAAATTTGTGAAATGAGAATGAGATGTAGAAGACAAAATTGACACTCCGGAAATAACAGAAGATGATGTAAGAAGAGCTTTGAAAGAAGCCAAAAATGGGAGAGTACCAGGACCAGGAAATATTCAGACTGAACTTTTAAAATGTGGTGGAGAAATATTGGTAACTCTTTTAACTAAACTTTTTACAAAAATTGAAACTGGAGATGATATTCCAGAAGATTGGAATATATCATATAGGCCTATTACCCCTATTTTTAAGAAAGGTGATAAAAAACTGTGCTCCAACTATAGAGGTATAAGTGTTTTAGCTTCAACAGCAAGGATTTTTAGTGAAATCATAAATTTTAAACTCAAAGAGACACTAGGCCGATTAAGAGAGGAACAAAGTGGATTTCGATGTGGAAGGTCATGTATTGATAATATATTCTGTATTAGGCAATTACAAGAGAAGATCCTATTAAAAAATGGAGAACTACATATGACTTTCATTGATTTAGAAAAGGCATATGATAGTGTTCCTCGACAATTATTGTGGACGGCAATGAGAAATATGAATATACATGATAAATGGATCAATATTGTTAGGAAAATGTATAGTAATACAAAAGCCAAAATAAAAATATAGAACAAATTGACAGAGGAAATCAGATTGAATAAAGGCCTTAAGCAAGGATGCAGTTTATCACCAGTTCTTTTTAATATTTATATAGATCAGGTTCTTAACCTATGGTACAAGAAATGCTCTGAAATGGGTATTCCTATAGAAGATAAAACACTACATTCATTATTATTCGCCGATGACCAGGTGATATTTGCGGGGGATGAAGATGATATGATATATATGGTAAATAAACTAATGGAAGAATATAGAAAATGGGGACTAAACATAAATCTACAGAAAACAGAATATATGTCTTTAGGAAGAGATGTGAGTGACCTCATACTTGAAACAGGAAAAATTAAAAAATGTGAATCCTTTAAATATCTTGGATCAATAATCACAAATATAGGTACATGTGAGAGAGACATTCAAAATAAAATTGCCCTGGCAAAAAATGCTACCAAGACTTTGCATGGAATAATCTGGAATAAAAATATTACAAAAGAAACTAAAATTAAAATCTACAAGAGTATAATACAGAATATTTTATCATATGGAAGTGAAACTGGTCCATGACAGAACTACAAAAAAACAAAATTAGAATAGTTGAATTCGACTATCTTAGGAGAAGTCTTCAAAAAACAAGACAGGATAAAATTAGAAATGAACTCCTTTGGAAAGAAATGAACGTCACCACATCTGTTGTTAAGAGAATAGAAAATCAAACTCTGAAATGGTATGGACATGTACAAAGAATGGGTAACGAAAGATGGCCAAAAAATATATATCAATGGTCACCCCCAGGAAAAAATAAACGTGGTAGACCAAAATTGAAATGGAAAACCCTTGTCAGAGCAATAATGGACGACAGGAATTTGGAAGAAGGAGATTGGAACGATAGATATATATGGAAACTGAAGACGGCGAACCTATAAGTGGGGAAAAGCCGAAGAAGAAGAAGAAGAATTAACTCCAGAATATGCGCAGGCTAAAGAAGTTATTTGCATAGGTTTGGGCCCCAAAGATGTTGCCTGTTTAGCAATATTATCTACAATCTCATTTTCAGTAATGCCGCAATGACTAGGTAGGCTATCCATTGGAATACTATTTCTTTTTGAAGATTTAGTTTATTTAATATTTTCTGTATAGAGATTGTAATTTGTGCATAGGAAGTTGGAGTATATTTCATGATATTTAGAATAGCTCCCATCGAGTCACTGAAAATACATACAAGTATATCAGATAAGGTAGAGACATGTAAAAGAGCTGTCTCTATGGCCAGTAGTTCTGTTTCGAGACTAGAGGGAGATGAACATGATACATAATATTTCTCGTTATACAGACATCTCCGTCGCTGAAAATTAAGCGGCAGAATAAGTCATCATCGTCTGCTGCCTGTTGTTGTAGCTGGCAGGAAAACTCGTAGCACTTGCGTTTGTCATCCTCATTTAGCTTATGCAGAAGCTGCAGTGTGTATGCTTTCATAGTTAGCTTCTTACGCAAAATCCTCCACACAGTCATTGAAGGAAGTTGAAGCTCATGGGACACTCTATGGACTGATTTCCCCGGGCTCCTTACGAATGCTTCTCTGACTCGCTGAACGTTCGCTTCACTCACCCTGGGACAGCCACTCCTCTTTTGCGGACACAAGACAAGATCTCGATGATGATTTCATCTTTCAGCAAGATGGGCTCTGCCACATTTCCACAATGCAATTCGTGCTTACCTGAATACGGAGATATCTGATCATTGGATAGTACGTGCTGGAGCAAGGGACAGAAGTTTCATGACATGGTCACCAAGGTCACCCGATATGACTGCATGTGACTTTTTTCTATGGGGGTACCTAAAGGACCGTGTGTTTGTACTGTCTTTGCCACGTGATTTAGAGGAACTAAAAACCAGAATTCGAGAAGCTGCCACCACGGTCACAGAGGATGTGTTGAAAAGGGTATGGGAAGAGTTTGATTATCATTTGTACATCTGCCGAGTCACTCGTGGTTCACACATTGAATCTCTGTAAGTTGTAAACAGAACTTTGAGAGTTTGACTTTAAACTGACATGTGTTTGAAGTGCTATCGTTAGTAGTTTTTGTGTAATAAAATATTGAAAGTGTTACCGAACTTTTGATATGCCCTGTATTTTGGGATATAATACTCTGCGCCTGAAAGTCCATCATCAGGATTCCGTGACTCATCAGTGTAGATATGAAGAACATTTTCATATTTGTTACAGATCAGTTCCATGGCACTAGATTTTAAAACATGTGGTGCATCATTCTTAGTATAATCACCAGGTAACAACGCCCCCTGGATCCATTCCTTTGTTCTGGGACTGACATATCGGTTCTTGAATTCCCAGTAATACATGAGAACATCTTCTAATCTCTGAAGAAATCTGATAAACGTAGATCCACAATCCTTCGAAGTTCAATAGAACAAATTATCCCTGAAGATACTGTATATAACCCACAAAAGTGATAATGAATACTTCCTGAAACTTTACAGATACTGTAATGTAAAAGGTCGCGTGGTTGACAATTGCTACCCAGAAGAATAAAACCTTAGCTACGCAAGCTATACGAGGAACTTCAAGACTGAAACTAAGAACGTGAACTTGGTTTTGAAGGTACCTAAAGTCTCACCATTGTAAATCCTTTCTAGGTTGACAGGTGTCCCCCACACGAGTACTGAAGGCTTAAAGTCAATCTGACACTGTTTGATAGATTGACTCAACAGGCATGAAAGCAGCAATCTTCAGTGACACACAAATATATGTTTAATGGTATAATAAATACGAGCACAGTTTGGAAATATGTTGACTGCACCTTGTATCTTGCAGCTTAATGTAAAATTCACATGTAATTTCCTATGTAACAGTTAGAATATCTGTAATATATGTTTTGTATTAGTTCAAACATTAACATTGAAAAAAAATTAAGAATTGAAGTGGATATTTGTAATCACTTGTGGTGCTCCACTACTGTTTTCGAAATATAATGATGCTCATTACCTGTATTGTTATAAAATTTATAGTTATAAAAATATATTTTATGGTATGGTAGCATTTAGAATACTTTTCAGTGAGCTCCATGGTCACAAACTTTACATGAATTTCTTTATAGAAGGGTAAAAGATATGAGAGAAGAATAGGCATCTTAGCTGCCATGTAAAAATAACATTTCAGAAGAGTTTAACATATTACTTGGCTTTTTATGCTTCTAAAGTAAACATATGTTGTTGTTGTTGTTTTCTAATGCCAGGCGTTTGACAATAAAGTCATTTGACCTTATGCACTCCAATAGTTTTCAAAGATATTATCATGGTCAGCCACGTTAAATGGCAAGATGTAGCCGATTTAAGTGAACACCATATTTTAACGTTTTGGTGGCTACTTCATTCACACACAACCCCCAGAATGTCTGGAGGACCACACCTGCCGTTGGTCGACGGGTCCATTGGACCTAGCTGGGAGATTTTGTTGATCACCAGCTTTCCCTCCTTAAGCCACTGGAGGACGATTTTAGTGCCATAGCAGGTCAGCACTAGAAACAGAAAAGTAGAAAGAGGAGGAAGGAAAGGGAAATGAACCCCTAGGCCTAGAATGCTCTAATGCCGTCGGAGTCGAAGAAAGTAAGAGTTCAGTCAGAGGACTGGATAGGAAAGGGTAAAGAGGGAATTAGGTATTGAATAGAGGAAAATTATACCAAATTCAGTCATTAACTCATCAAGCTGACCAGTGCTAATTGATGAGTAGCCCCTCCCTTTAGTTCAACTTGTAAAATTATGCTTACTAACAGCTGCACCACGGGAAGGTAGGGATGGGACATTGGGTATTTGTCCAGGTTGGTTCCTTAAAGCCTTCAATGGGAAGGATTAATGGCTCTCCCCCCTGTATCCGACAGATACCCTTTTGCAGCCAAAGTAAACATATGTCTTTGTAACTGTGTCCTTCTCCCTGCCGAGGATATGACAGGATACAGAACATTAAGACATAATAAGTAAACTCTGAACTGTCTCGGGAGTTAACAATAGCAAATAAAATGCTAACGAACGTTTACTAATAATGACTACTTTAATAGCATAAAAGTCAATCTTAACAATATAGAAAGTAGTCCTTAATTTGTGTAACAATTAAGCAAGGTACATCTATCCTCCACCGACCAAGGGGATAATAACAACAGTAAAGCTAAACATAAAACAATTCCTCCTGGGCAATGAGGTAAAACAAGAGTGACAGCAAAGATAACTGCTCGGAATGAAGCATGGGACAATCTCTTATCCCAGGCACAGCGATACAATGCAGTCTAATTTTCACGACATCAATGCAATGTATCGTTGTGACAATATTAAGTAGAGCTATTGCTCAAGTATAGTAAATATGCCCCTCTCAGTACCGATCATTATAGTTGGCGAGAGTACTGGACAGATAACACTATTTACTAGAATTATATTGGCGGCACTGCAATTCGTGACACATACAAAAATATCAATTCCTCCTCTGAAACAATAATAAACTGAGGCAGAAGCTATGATGCAATTTCTCGTTATCAGCATTCATCGACATTCACCTTAATCAGCCATTTATGCCCACTGGGTCATTTTCGACCCAATCATAAATATTAGTTTAATTTCTATTATTAACCCTTCTCCGGGCAACCTACTTTTGTAACGTTGATGGGTAAGAAGGGTCCGTCGGACCCACATGCCATTTTAATACATTGACAGAAGAAAATCATTTTATTGTACACAATATTAATCTTCTTTAATAATGATATTATTATAGTGACCAAAGTATCCATGATAATATACATAAATGATATAATTTAGTAGTTTTTTCATGTGACCGAAAAATGGCAGCAATTCAGTGTCGTTACAATACTTTCATGGGTGTGCAAAATTTATTTCCAAATATAGCCGCTCAGCCTCTTGATTATTTATCTATGTCACGTATAACTGAATCAGTATAAAGACTGAAGGCATCAATAGATTTCCCAGGTGAAAGAGTGACTTTATTTATTGACCCTTTGGTACTATTGTGAGCCCTAGCTCGGCCTGTCGGAAAAGGCTGAGAGTTCCACGTGGTGCCATCTTTACCAAAGAAATTAGCAGTTTGAACGAATGCTTCCTCCCATATCCTAGTTCTAGACGGTCGACACTGACCTCTTTTGGATCACATTGGCGATAACTGCTTTTCTCATTGATAGATAGATCCTCATTATCGGCGTTACCGTTTGGCTCGTAGCTAGAATCGTCTTTTCTTAGCTCAGGTTCTCTAAGCAAACCCTGAATGGATTCTTCACACAAGTACTTATGCTGAGTCTGTCAGAATATTTGACCTAATAACAACTCTTCAGTATAACAGCACAACTAAGATGCATTCAGATATACTGTAACATCTAAAGACCGTACTTTTGTCTCTTTGACTTTCTTCGGCTTTTCCATAATAATTACTCCCATATAAAAATAAAGTAAAGGTCAGAGATTCAGTCACTCTTTCTATTATAAACTACACCGTATTATGGCTTATTAAGTCTGGCTTTCGTTCCAATAGCAGATATACATTAAGCATATGACTAGCTGTATGAAGATATTTCAGAACCATTATTAAAAGTTGCAGATTATTTTAATGTAACTTATATTCGAAGAAGATGGAAGGGGAAGACGACGAGCCACACCTGTGGAGAAACAGTCAGCGCGTCTGGCCGCGAAACCAGGTGGCCCGGGTTCGAATCCTGGTCGGGGCAAGTTACTTGGTTGAGGTTTTTATGGGGTTTTCCCTCAACCCAATACGAGCAAATGCTGAGTAACTTTCGGTGCTGGACCCCGGACTCACTTCACCGGCTTTATCACCTTCATTTCATTCAGACGCTAAATGACCTAGATGTTGATAAAGTGTCGTAAAATAACCCAATAAAATAAAAAAAAATACGACGAGCTATATGTCCGAGGTATGCATTTTATACTTTATTGGCATCATTACCTTTGTTGGTTGGTATATTTTATATTTATAATTTTCTAGGTTTATTTATGGAACCAATACAATGCAGTCATATTGCAGGAGCCAAGAACTAATAACGTTACAGAGGGATGGCATCAATGTTTCCAACTAATGGTTGAAAAACGTCACCCCTCTCTGTGTTCAGTATTGAACGAAATTAAAACGGAACAAGAAGACATGTCATAAATGATTTTTGAACTCAATGCCGGAAGAAGAATAAGGAAGAGACAAAAAATAAATTACACATGAGTCAATTGTTGGTTGCACAGTATTGCTGAGTGTTATAATGTGTACCGTATAAAGATGAGGGCCAAATCCTGGATTATCTACGTTCCTGTGAGCATAACTTCGATTTGTTACGTATGAAATACAATTTTAAAATACTCGTGAAATTTATCGGCCTCAAAATGATAAACAATACTTATGATACTCAATAACATTTCCAAATATACGGAGTGATTCACGAGGATTTACCGCCACTTACGGAGCTTATTTCCGAAGACATTCTGAGCAAAAAATTTCATGTAAACATGTGTCCTAATCTCAATATCTTCAGAGTTACAGTAATTTCAAAATTGTTAGTAAAATACCTTTTTTCTTTAGTTTTAAGGGTAAAAGAATATTACAAATAGAGAATGACCTATTCAGAAGTATCATTTCTTTAATTGGCTAGTATTCTGAAGCTAAAAATGTGTTGTTAATTGCTTTGTACAGATTTTGTTTTTCAATTTTTAACTAAAAAATATATCATTCATACGCACTTATCACAAAAATTATTACAAATTATACGACTTTAGAAACTTGATTCTTTGCAGTTTAATTATGCATCCTAATGTACAATCTTAAAGAATTTACAAGCAATTGATTTGTAGCAATTGTTGTGATAAAAATGTAAGAAAAATGTAATTTTGTAGTTAAAAATCGAAAAAAATTCTGTACGAAGCAATTATGGAATTCACAGCACATTTTTAGCTTCAGAATTCTATTTAATAGTTGAGGAGAAATATTACAGATATTATTCTGTAGGACAAATTAATAACATCTTTAATATTCAGAATTCTAGCTAATTAAAGAATTGATACTCTCATTAGTTCATTCTTTATCTGTAATATTTTTTTACCCTTAAAACTGAAGAATAATGGTTTTTTACAATAACTTCAAATTAGTGTAACTCTGAAAATATTGAGATTAGGACTCATGTTTAGATGACATTTTTTGCTCAGAATGTCTTCGGAAATAAGCTCCGTAAGTGACAGTAAATCCTCCCTATATATTTTTAAAAAATTGTTAATTATTCTTATTTAACTTGCATATAAGTACAGTATGTCAAAATATGCTGCAGGTTATATTGGAATAGGCGAAATGTGACAATTGCTGTGTGTCATCTTACACTAGGTGCAATTACCTGTGTGACAATTGTGTGCCAATCATCCAGAAACGGCACGTTCAGCTTTTAAACAAATAGGCATGTTGGCATCGTTTAAGAAGGAATAAAAGCGTGTTGCTTCTGTCAACAATTCATCATGATGACCAAATAGATAATGACAGGAGAGAAAAGAAAACCAGAGATGGTAACATTTTATTACTTGACCAAGAGGAGGAGTAGTAGACATGAGGCTTTTATGGAAATTATTGCATTTTTTTTCTATGTTTACGTTGATCTGCGTTACCTTCAATTCTTATTTGTATAGGCCTACTTTACTCGTATTGATTAAAATTGTCTGTCTTGTAACTGCGTAGTTTATTACTATTTTGTTCTGGTGTCACATTTTCATGTTTTTTTTATCCTAGCCTACTCATATTCACTTTAATGTAAATAAATACAACAGTCAATACAAATACCAATTTATTATTTATTACAGATTTCAACATTATTTTAAAAAAGAACTAGAAAACGTAATGTGAAAGGAATCCCACAAGTGCGACCAAGCGCATGACTTTTTCCTACCGACCACTCCTGGGTTGAAGAGAATAGAGATAAAATTCATCAATTCTGAATCTCAGATTATGTTCGATAATGTTAAATGCAGAAGTGGCTTCTTGGATAATCAATTCCTTTTCTTTTTCTTCCTTACCTATAAATTTGTACCTGAAGAATTTAGGGAATGCTATACGTGAGCATTTTGCCGATTTTGCAGTTTTGTGCTTTGTAGTCTTGATATAGCCTACAATATCTGTCCTACCTACGTGACTGATGCTGAACACTGATTTTCACTTTTGAGTTAATAGATTCTTTCAATTATGGATATCGCACTTTTATATTGTCTGGAAAGTTATAATTTCTTTTAGGCATGATGGTAAGGAATTGATAGCTATTAAACTGTATAAAACAAAATACTACACTTCCTACACTGGTCTATTCTTTTAACGTTCATTGAATAATAGTTAACATTCAAATTCAGTAAAACAAGAAAGGCACTTTCTCTTAGTCATGCTGGTAAGAAACTAAACTGATATAGGCAATTCGTTATCTTGTGAAACCAAATGAATGTGTGCACCATTGCTCATAGTAAAAACCCTATGGTGGAGGTAAGTGAGCTGCAAGTGGAAGCTTTTAGGGAGGGAAGTTTCTAAGCCCACTTTCTTCTTCCTCTTATGTGCAGGTAGGTATCACAAGAGAACGAATGGCTATAACTACATTCAAAGAACAGACTTCACTTCCTACACGTGGTCTACACTTTTAATGTTCATCTAATAATGATTAACATTCAAATTCAATAAAAATAAAACAAAACTCCCATGTGCAAATGTATCCGAACTGCAACTGTAAATGCCAGTTAGAGAAGCAATCAGAATCAGAATGACAAACACCGGAAATAGTAAGAATGTATACTCATGCTCATACTAAGATATTCTCATTGAGTGTCAGAGGGGATAGAACTGCAACCAGTTGAATATTTGCTAATGAAATTGAGAAATTTTAAATAGGTAGGCCATTGCATGAGGATATGGGGAAAATTATTTTAAAAATTAAATTAAATTTTTTTTTTTTAATTTCCGAGATGCACCCCTTCTATGTTGTTTCACTTGATAAAATATGAGTGTATACCAAGTTTTAGGTAATTTGGTCATGTCTTGACCCCCGCCCAACATGACTGACTAACAAGACATTCTTTTCTTATAGTAAAATAATGTGAAAATGTAATATTAAATGTTTCTCTTTTAATGCAGGTCATTATACAATACTGTAAATCCACATATATAGTAAGTAATAAGTACTGTAATTAAATCTTGCCCTCAGCTATATAATATCCACATCAAATCACTAGATTTACTGAAGTTAAGGTTTGTTGGAGGCTGCTGTTAACATCCTTAATGTCTCTTTTTTAAAGTTGGGAATTTGTTTGCGATGATATTCAACCACTTGCAATAAGTACTGTTTTTGAGTTTCGTCATTGATAACACTAGTTGAGAAGTCTTGAATCACCTTTACGGCCCATTCAGAGAGATCATTCACCACTTTGAAATGCCGTATGTATGCCTCAGCTTCTTGATATCTGGGATCTAGATGCCATTGGCTAATGGATTTTCCAAGCCATTGGACCTCAAGAACCAAGATTTAGGGGCAATAAGAGACGAGAGTTTCGTACTGTGGTTCAGGATTGGAAATGTTGGAATGCCCCTCTCAAATTCTTTTGGTCTCAGAAATCGAAATAATGTCCGAGCAATTTTCTGCCATTCCGAATCAGTAACTCTGTTTGAAAATAGGGAGAACACTGCACACTCTTTGGTTAAATACCACAAGTGTCTTTCCATGGCTTGTATGGCTGCGTTAACAACTTGAGGATCGTGCTTGCGGTATTTGGTCAAGTCATGCCAATCATTGTAAACTGCATCGGCACCATTGGATGAAGAGAGCCATTTTTCAACATACAAGAGTGCATTGAATTTGCATAGTGCTTCTAATTTATCGATCATGATCTTGTCATATCCTGCTTGAGCACTGAAAGCAAATGTCTTTGCTGGATACAAAATGGACGGCATCTATCGAGTGTGCTGAGCTGCTCCAGGTTTTAACCAGTGTATTCCTCATTCAGGTACTTCTCCCAGAATTAACAACATCAGTTCAGCACATTTCCAATAATCAGCACGAGGTAATAAGTTATTTCTATTTGAGGTGGAAAGTATTCTCTTCAGTGACTGAATTGTATTTTCCATTATGAGTTTCAGTGACCTGTCCTTGATTTGTATGGTCGTAAATTTTTCTTCTGTATTGATAGTTTTCCAAATAGAGTACCTGAATTGAATGAAATTGTCATTTTCAGGACCTGATGTTTCACCAAACAATTTCTAGTGAACCGAACACAAGATTCTCTCAAAAACATGATGCAGACAAGCAAACAAACAAGTTTTTGTCCAGTAATTTTTCGAGCTGTACACGTGCTCCGATTTTCCATCATCAATTTGAAGCTGTAGTGTCAAAAACGAGAGATCTCACGTTATCAGAGAGCTCTCATTCATTTGCAAAACTAAAAGTAGCTCTTGCTTGCTCTGTACATGTTGTGTACCTTATAGCAAAAGTGATTTTGAGGTGAGCGGGGGTCAAAATATGACCTAAACATCTGAAAATTTGTACATAAGTATGTTTCAATAATTGTAATAACATGGCAGGGGTGCACTTAGGAAATTTAAGAAAAAAATTTTTTGCAATGCCTTATCACATAAACGATATTATACTTGGAGGAAACTGGGACATTTGGCATCCTAGACACACTCTTTTGGGGCAGGGGTACAAATGTTAGAAATTCGAGACTATCCTAGCTAAACTGGGACGTCTGGCGATGGTACTAGGTAGCAAGAAAGGATACCACATAGAATAGAGAACCTACTTATGTCCAAGAAAATCTGACCATGACAATGCATTTTCTGATTGCTTGGTGATTCATATACTATCCGCAATATCTAGTCACAATTTCCTAATAGTCTATAAGTGTTACTGTTCCTGAAGTGTATCAAGTCCTCAACCATCTTGCTACCAAGGTTTTTTACAACTTACTACTATACTACCAAGGGGGGGATAATAAAATTACCACTATCAAAAACATATACTGAACTTTGTTAAGCATTTGAAATATAAACAATTTACTGTATGTATTACTGATTATAGACTTACGAAAAATGTTGTTGTTGTTTTCTAATGCCAGGCATTTGGCAATAAAGTCATTTGACCTCTTGCACTCCAATATTTTTCAAAGATATTGTCATGTTATTGTATATTGTTAATATTGTATATACCACTGCCACCGGGTGCTTGCCCACTTGCAGTGTAAATAAATACATACATGGTTAGCCACTGACGCACAGATTTTGAGATGTTCTGAATCCATTTCTTCATTTGAGTTGCACAATGGACAGTTAGGAGACTGATATATTCCAAGTCTATGCTGATGCTTGGCCAAACAATTATGGCCTGTTGCCAATCTAAATGCAGCTACAGACGATTTTCGTGGTAAATCGGGAATCAACTGTGGATTATGATGCAGAGAGTTCCATTTTTTTCCCTTGCAATTGTGTTATCAAATTTTGTTTGTTGAAGTCTAAGTATGTAGATTTAATAAATCTTTTCACAGAATAAAACGTAGATTTAGTAACAGGTCTGTAAGTAGCAATGCTGCCCTTCTTTGCTAAAGCACCCGCATTCTCGTTTCCCAGGATTCCACAATGGGATAGTATCCATTGGAATACAATTCTTTTATTGAGTGTTATTAGTTGGGAGAGCAATTTATTTATTTCTGCTATTTGAGATGAAAGTGTGTGTCTAGAGACTATTGATAGAATAGCTGCTTTGGAGTCTGACAATATAACTGCATTTTTAAATTTATTGATGTGGCAGAGAAGATTCCTAAGACTTTCACTTATTGCAATGATTTCTCCATCAAAACTTGTTGTTCCATATCCAAGAGATCTATAAAGTGAGAAGAGACAGCACGTAACATCTGCACATGCACCTTGTTCCCTGGAGATCAAGGATCCATCGGTGTAAAATGAAGCCAATTTTGTGGAGGGTACCTAATATTAATTGTCTCTAAGGACAATTGTTTCATTATTTCAGTGTTTACTTCTGATTTCAGTTTTTCTTGTGTTAAATTTATATTATACTCTATATTTAATAGTGTTAAAGAGTTTGGTTTAATTTATAAGTTTTCTTTTAAATTCGGGACGTTGATTTTCTGTTTTAATTCTTGAACCATGGATATGAAACTTTTTTGAGTTTTTAATCTATGGAGAGGACTGTGTGAATGCCAATTGTTTCCTGGTAATCTGATAAGTTTTTCATATTAAATCAGTGCTTTTTCTTCTATTAATTATCATTTTGATGCTGTTAATATTAGTGAGGAATCTCATAGAATCTATTGGAGTTGTTTTGATTCCACCAGTAATGAGTCTGAGAGCTTGGTTTTGAACAGATTCTATTTCGTTTATGAAAGGTGAAGTAATTAAAATTTCTCCGCAGCACGTCAGCACTGGCTGTATAAACATTTTGTATGTAGTGTTCAAAGTATTTCTAGAGCAACCCCATTTCTTTCCTGCTAGTCTTTTCAGAAGGGAGAATCTTTTACGAGCTTTTTCAGAAATATATTTCAAATGATTGTTCCATGTTAACTTACTGTCGAAAATAACTCCAAGATATTTGGATTCATAAGTCCTAGGAAGGTGTTGGCCATTGTATTGGATATTAAATTCTCTTTCTTTTTTACCAAGTGAAAATATTTGGTAGTTACTTTTGCCTAAATTAAGTGTCATCAAATTTGATGTATTCCATTCATGTAGTTGATTTAGAGCTTTAAGAGCAGAATTTTGAATTTTTCTTTATGTCTGTAAGATCCGGAAGTCCACAAAACTACATCATCTGCAAATAGTGATGTTTTCATGTTTGATTCCTCTAATAGGGAGGGTAAGTAATTTATATAAATATTGAATAAAGTTGTGCCGAGGACAGCGCCCTGGGGTAGACCTCGATATGTTTGTCTGTAACTACAAAGTGAATTATTGAATTTAGTGGCAATGAATCTTTGACTAAGGAATTCTGATATCCATCTGAACATATTGCTGGAGATACCTAATTTCTGGAATTTTAATAATAATTTATTTCTCCAAGCAGAGTCATATGCTAATTGAAAGTCAATAAATATTGTCAAGGTATCTTCTTTTTTGTTAAAACTGTCTTTTATTTCTTGGCCGAGGCGTATGACATGTTCATTAGTAGAGTGTAGTTGTCGAAAGCCAGCTTGTCTTGGTGATAAAAGATTTTGAGATTCTAAATACCAAGTTAATCTGTTGGAGATCGTTGACTCCATAGTTTTTGCTACCATGCTTAATAGTGCTATTGGTCGATAACTATTAACGTCATGAGCGGGTTTCCCTTTTTTGTGAATTGGTACAATGATTGCTTTCTTCCAAGCTGCAGGAATTGAGGTGTTCCATGATAAATTGAAAATGGATAAAACTACAGACTTAGCTTTTTCCCCCAAATGTGTCAAAAATTCTGAATGAATGTTGTCAGGACCAGGAGATTTCTTGGTTTTTAAATTTTGTATAGCTATGCTTAATTCTTTGGAAGTAAAATTTTGATGGAATATTTCAGGTTTTGTGATATTGTTTTTATTATATTTATGTAATTCTCTTTTAATAAATTTGTCAGTTTTTTTGATATTGGGATGTAATCTGTGAGAGTTTGAGTAGTGTTTATTAAATGCATTTGCTATATCTCTACTATCTGTTAGTGTTTTGTTATTATGAATAATAGGTTGGCTAATATTTCCCTGTGTATTGGAAATATTCTTCAAAAATTTATATGTTTTTAGCGCTATCGGTTCTGTAATTAATATTTCCGATAAATTTATTAAAACTGTTCTTTTTTGCTGTTATGATTGCTTTTTTTAAGAATGGCAGTCTTCCTCCTCCAATCTTGTGTATCTTCTGGTGTTTTGCTATGTTCTGCTTTGATTCTTGCTTTATCTCTGTCCTGTTTCAATAAATTCAGGTTTTCTGTCCAGAATGGGGTGTATTTTTTTGGTTTGCCTCGTGGGATGTGCTGTTTTGCAATTTTAAGAAGTGATTCACAGAAATATTTGCTCAATCTATCTGAGTTTGTATTTTCCATTAGTGGTGTGTTGAGCTGGAGGTGTTCGTCTAGTTCTGTAGTAAATAGTTTCCAATCCGCTTTCTTAAAATTCCATGTTGTTCTGTTATTGTAGTGTTCTTTTCTTCGGTTTTTGTGGAGATGCATAGAAGCAATGATGACTCTATGGCCAGATCCGGGGTCTTCAATTATTTTTTTCTTGTTTTCGTGATGGATATCTGATGTTACCAGTAATAAGTCTGGATTTGTGCCAGAACCTGAATAATGTATGAAAGTAGGGGGATCTTCTTTTCTATAGACAAAAAATGTAAAAATATAAAGTAATCATCCTATTTTAAAAAATACAGAGTGGTTCAAAAGTCCTGTTCCATTTTGTTGAAAAAATAGTATACCAAAATTAACGAACTTTAGATATGTTACCAATGACACAATGAGGTAACATGTACAGTAAATTTAAATTTACCTCCCTTTCATTTCAAGACAAACTCCTTAATGCTACATAATTTTGACATGGTAGAAAACACTTCTGTACAAGCAATGAAAGTCACAATACCATAACATAAATTGGAAATCAATTCAGTTAATTTTTGAAATTTAAATATTAGAACACCATATATAAAACAATGAACATTTCAAAAACATTTGTTTGTAATAAAATAAAATAAAATTGTTTTGAAGTTATAATAAAAATCATCATCATCATCATCCTTCACGAATTAGGCCTCTGTAGACCTGTTTCGGCCCCATCTAGCAGTCTTTTAAAAGGTCTTCCTGGTCGATGATGTCCTCTAGGTTTATACTGCATCATAATTTTTGGGATTCTTGAATTCTCCATTCTTCTTACATGATCTAGCCAATTGAATTTGTATCTGCTGATTTTTTCTTCTACTGACTCTACTTCTAATTTTTATAATTAAAATATAAAACTAATAAATCAAATTTTAGTTCTTTGTTGAAATTCAAATATTCGAGCGCCACATATACAACAATAACATATCGAAAAGAGAAAGTCGGCCTGGGTAGCGTAGTCAGTATAGCACTGGCCTTCTGTGCTCGAGGTTGCGGATTCGATCCCTTCCCAGGTCGATGGAATTTAAGTTTGTTTAAATGCGACAGGCTCATGTCAGTAGATTTACTGGCGTGTAAAAGAACTCCTGCGGGACAAAATTCCGGCACATTGGCGATGCTTATATAACCTCTGCAGTTGTGAGGGTCGTTAAATAAACCATAATCGAAAAGAGGCTCCACTAATAATTATTTCAAACAAAATCACATTTAGAAAATTCATAACACACAGAAATAAAAAATTAAAAATAGGGAACAAAAAAATCATGATAATATAAATAACAATATAAAAATCAGTATAAATATCACAAAATAAAATAATTCGAAAGCAGACTAACTTAGAAATTAAGAGAATTAAGCTACAGATTGAATTTTATATCCTGGAATTTTCATGACAGACTATCAAGGAGGGTAACAAGATCACCCCACATGAATAATGTGAATTATATCTTAAATTAGATTAATTATTTATGTTGTTCTTAATTCAAATTGTTAGTAGGCATATAACAAGAAATACATGGAATTCCAAAAAGAAATATGGAGAAAACTGAAAATTATATTGACAAATCATCAGTGGGGTAGTTCTATTGGCAGCAAGAGGGTTAATGAAGGACTTAAACAAAATACACAAGTATAGTAATTTTAATAAAATACACAAGTATAGTAATTTTAATAGAATATTCAATCTTACATTTAGATTTCGGACACTTTTTCTGTGCGTTGTCTGACTGTTAATGGAGAAAATAACGATAAAAGACAGAGAAGAAAGACTCTGTGCATACACTACTACATTTCCAGAAAACTTTAATTTTTCTCTCTGAGTAAAAAAACACGTCTACTTGTCATGTGGTTCTAAAAAGCTATATTTCCTGCTTCTGCTGCGCTAAGTAGGCCTCCTTGAACTGATATTTTTGTAGTGAGTTATGGCGAGGCAATTCCACATCACTCTGACATCAGCCGAGTGCACAGGTAATGTGTCAGAAGTCTACAGGTAGGTATTCTTATTTTCTACAAATATATAAAAGGTTAAGTAACACCATAAAACACTATTTTTAAAAATTAAGAAAGCCTGAAAATTCATATCCACATCTTGGCAATTGGACGTACTTGATGTTAGAAAAATTTGGGTTTGAATCGACTATAATCAGTACATTGCTTGACAAGGTCAGGAGAATTTAAGGAATTTTCTTAATATGGTTACGGGCATTGTGGTGGATAACATTACAGTACGATGTTGGGAACAATGTATACGGTAAACTGTAGAAAGAACTGGTTGGCATGTTTGGACACACTGCCTCAATTCCACATCAAAATTTACAATAGCATGTTGGATTTTGCTCTGTGTTATGGATGAACACTGCTACATCTTTAGCTATAAAGTTTCCGAAGATCTCAAATTCATCCTCTTCACGTTGCCTTGCTGCAGATGCCATTAAAATTTCAAATATGCCATATTGAGTCCCTATTCCTAGATTCCTCGTTTTTTAGACATGAAAGGTGGAGATGAAGGCATATTATCTTTATTATTGTTGTTCTTTCTGATAAAATAAATAAAAAATAATCCTCGTGTTTTTGTTTTTTTTTAGAAACAATGGAAATCAGGGAAGTTCGAGGGGTGCACTCTGCATTATTCTATCTGTAACATTTGAAGAGTTAATTAAAAAAAACTTAAAACTTTTATTCAATTGGAACAACTGGATAATACATACCTACCATATAGCATAACACATCATGTACAGCGTGGCTCACCAAATCAATGTACAAATTGAATATGGGTCCTGCCATCTATCCGAAATATGCGGAAACACGCAAGTGAAGTGGGTAGGCACTAGATACACGCACACATTTAAGCTAGTTTTTACTAGGTGAAAATGGTTTTGACGGATTTCGGGCTTTAACAGTACCAGTAACATATACTTACTTACTGGCTTTTAAGGAACCCGGAGGTTCATTGCCACCCTCACATAAGCCCGTCATTGGTCCCTATCCTGAGCAAGATTAATCCATTCTCTATCATCATATCCCATCAATAATCCATTTTAATATTATCTTCCCATCTACGTCTCGGCCTCTGTAAAGGTCTTTTTCCCTCCGGCTTCCCAACTAACACACTATATGCATTTCTGGATTCGCCCATGCGTGCTATATGCCCTGCCCATCTCAAACGTCGGCATTTAATGTTCCTAATTTATGTCAGGTGAAGAATACAATGCGTGCAGTTCTGTGTTGTGTAACTTTCTCCATTCTCCTGTAACTTCATCCCCCTTAGCCCCCAAATATTTTCCTAAGCACCTTATTCTCAAACACCCTTAACCTATGTTCCTCTCTCAAAGTGAGAGTCCAAGTTTCACAACCATAAAGAACAACCGGTAATATAACTGTTTTATAAATTCTAACTTTCAAATTTTTTGACAGCAGACTGGATGATAAAAGCTTCTTCACCGAATAATAACAGGCATTTCCCATATTTATTCTGTGTTTAATTTCCTCCCGACTATCATTTATATTTGTTACTGATGCTCCAACATATTTGAATTTTTCCACCTCTTCAAAGGATAAATTTCCAATTTTTATATTCCCGTCACGAGACATAATCATATACCTTTGTCTTTTCGGGATTTACTTCCAAACCTATCTCTTTACTTGCTTCCAGTAAAATTCCCGTGTTTTCCCTAATCGTTTGTGGATTTTCTCCTAACATATTCACGACATCTGCATAGACAAGCAGCTGATGTAAGCCGTTCAATTCCAAGCCCTCTCTGACCAGTAACATATACATTTTCAAATTAACATACACATACAGCTTACACAGCATAGATTTACCTCTAATAAATATGGTTTCTTTGCAGGTAGATGAATGAAAGTTATTTAGAATCGTATATTCATTTCCTGCTGCCTCTAACTTTTTGCTTTCATTGCCAGACTCTTTCAACCTTCCCTTCTTAATGACTGGTACAGGAATTTGAAACAATATATTATATGCAACTACCTAATTATACTCGCTAAGCTATAACACCAAATACAGCAGACCAGCTGTTACAATATGTTGAAGGAGGGCAATGCACACGAAAATCATTGCTACTTGACACTTTTGTAAGGAAACTGGCGTGGCTAACTGGGTTGTGACGTCATTGAAGCCATTTGATGCTCATAGGTACTACCGGTACTTACTAAGTTAGGAATTTCACTTAGCACTCTTGTAGGGAAATGCAGAATATGAAATAACTTCATTCTACAATAAAATATGAATTGTACTTCTTTGTTTACTTGTTTCCTTGTTTGTTTGTTTGTTTATTTATTTTTAATTTGGCTCTTTAGCCCTTTTGTAAGGTTAAGTAGGTATTCAATTAAAAGTGAGTTACCACAGTTTTTTTTTTCCATAATGAAGGATGGTTCCTTGGCAAAATAATTTCGCGTGAATATCTTTATGAATTTGTCATAGGAAATGGAAATTTTGTGCTCACACTAAAATATGTTTAAAATGTGACACCATCATGCATTATACAAGTTGGTATTTAAATAAAATTGAACTTACAGTGTTTAATCCTTCTCGAGGCTTGTCCTTCCATAGAAACGGCAAAGTCTTGAGTACAAATCGTGTATTCTGATATCGACCCTCACAAGTACTAACATTGTAACTCACTTTCTTACATTTTTCAGGAGATGAAAATGAAGTTTTAAAATGATCGTGTAAATTAGTGTATACAGATATGTAGAGTAACAATAAGATTTTACATACAATTGGGGAGGTTTAGAGTTACAATGATAGTACTGGAAGAAAAAGAAACAATTTAAGACCATATTAACTAGGATAACTCAAAATCATAAAAAACTGAGTTACATTGTTAGTACTTGGGAGGGTCGCATATCGTCAGTTCCAATAAATGAAACTTTTGAAATAGATATGTAAAAAAATGTATATAAGCCTACCAGTATTTAGATATGGTATATAGTAGGCTATATAGCAATGAAATGATTCAGTAGAAATTAATATAATGCAATTGAAAGCTATCACATTTTTACATGTCGTGTCATTCAGTCAGATCACTGCTTGTTTAATTTGTCCACAATGTAGAACTGGTTGTTAACTGTTTTAAATTAAAAAAAATAGCATTTACAGGATGTAAGAACACTGACAATACGATATTATCAAGCATTTTAATATTGCACAAAACATAATGTAATAGTTATTTAGATACTAATGTCGTAATATTTCATTTTACAATGCGAGATTTTGTTACACAAGGCTGCAGGCCGAGTTTGATAACCAGTCTAGTATTGTAATATGAAGTTACGACATGTGTATCGTACAAAGTTTTATCCGCTTTGATAAAAAAAAAATAATGTAAAATTGAATATTGTCTAAATGTAAAATTTTTATTGCCTGCTATATACATTTATTTTGTAGGTGATCGATTCATATAGAGGGCCTTGTACGAGAAACATGTGAAGCTATATACATTTGCTTTGTAGGTCATCGATTCATATAGAGGGCCATGTACAAGAAACATTTGAAGAATGTTATTATTGTCGGTATTGTCACCATGACTATTTATAAATATAAGTGTCAATGGTATTGCATTAACAGCTGTACTGATTTATTAATTCCAACAAAATCGCGACAGAGGTATGAAGAGGAATATAAGAAGTTTGAAAAGTGGTGTAAAAAAAAAAAGTAGAGAACATTTCTGAAAAGTTTATGCTGGAATATTTTTCAATGAAAAGTGAAAAGAAGAAATCAAGTTCTCTGTGGATTCATTATTCTATGCTGCGGTGTACGATATCACTGAAATAAAACGTGGACATCAGTAAGTAGACAAAAATTGTTAGCTTTTTAAAGCAAAAAAGTGAATTGTGAAAATGTTACCATTAATGTGTATAACAAATAAAAAAACTTACAAGCACAAGGATCCTGCTGATCAAAAGTTGCACTCGGGCATGGGTTCAATTCCATCTTGTGCTCATTACTGGTAGTTTTTTCAGAGGTTTTCTCCAACTATAAGTTGAATGCGAATGTCAGGTAATCTATGGCGAACCCTCGGCCTCATCTTGCCAAATATCATCACGCTATTACCAATACAATTGATGCCAAATATCCTAGTAGTTAATACAGGGTCGTTAAATACCAACTAAAACAATTGCAGAGAGCAATCAGAGTAGTATAATGAAGCATTAATGGTTGAAGTGTTGATCAAAATTTTTTAGTGGTGGTGGTAGCAGTATGTGTAAGAAAAGTAAATAGGCTAGTTGGTGTACTATGGTTGATGTCTAAGAAAGTGCGAAGTTAATACAGTGCTAATAGTACCTCCCTCATGCCAATAACTCTGCTACAGAAAAGAATAATAAAGTTATGCCTTAATAAACTCTTGATTATCCTTCAGAACTGTTGTATTCAGGATTTAAAGAATTTGACTTCCATCATATTTATAACAAGATATATTACTGAATTTCGTACATAAAAACCGAAATATATTTAATTTCTATTCACATAAATATAAAACCAAAAGATCAGAAAACATATATTATGCTTAACAGAACCTAAATGTATCATAGCTGTAGCATATAATCACAGCAGCAATTTCGGTCCAATTCTTTATAACATGATAACTTAATAGCTAAATTCCCAAATATACAATTTACTAATACTCCTTATTTAAAAAAATCAATTAAAAATTGCTGTTTAGAGCGAAAATTTAAGGTTCAATTATTGTGATATGTTTTTCTTCTTCTTTTTTCTTTTTCTTTTTTTATTTTTTACTCTGTTATTTAATGAAATATCTTAACATTATGTGGAATGCCCTCTGAGCACGAGTATGTAACTTACTCTTTCTGGGGATACTAGAATGTTTTTATATAAAAAAACAATATATATCCTTGTTCTACGAGGGCTATTCATAAAGTAACTTCCGTTTATTTTTTACAAACCTGTGAATGACGTTACAGAATTGGGTTACAATACGTTTGAAATTGTACACACTAATTTATTTTTCCACACAGTTTTCAGTCACATTAAGACACTTGTCGCAGCATTTGACGAGCTTTGAAATTCCGCAATCATAGAATTCGGCCGCCTGCGACTGAAGCCAACTTACGACACTGGTTTTCAACTCTTCGTCATCGTCAAAGCACTTCGAGCCAAGCCACGTCTTCATGTGCATGAAGAGATGGTAATCACTAGGCGCCAAATCTGGGCTATAGGGAGGATGATCCAATACTTCCCAGTTGAACTCTTGCAGTTTGGTCGCAGTATGACACGCTGTATGCGGGCGGGCGTTGTCATGCAGGAAAATCACCCCAGAGCTCAACATGCCACGACGTTTGTTTTGAAAAGCCCTTTTCAAGTTTGTTGGTGTGTTACAGTAACAGTCAGCGTTAATTGTGGCATTCCTCTCCAAGAACTCCACTAGAAAAATTCCTTTTCTGTCCCAGAAGACAGTTGTCATAAGTTTCCTCGTGGAAAGTGTTTGAGGACACTTTGTGGGTTTTTTTCGGGGAGTGAGTATGGCCCCACTGCATTGATTGAAGCTTTGTTTCAGCATTTACATACCGCACCCAAGTTTCATCTCCTGCCACAATCTGATCGAGAACAGCATCCCCTTCTCTTTCGTAACGCTCATGAAAGGACAGTGCTGCCCTCATCCGCTGAGCCTTTTGTTCCTCAGAAAGGAGTTTAGGCACCCATCTGGCAGAAAGTGTCAAGTAGCCCAAATCTTCGGTAATCACCTTGTAGGGGAAAGGTCCCTATATTGAACCGTGTCTTAAATTGAAACACTCTGTTATTTCCCAAACTGTTCGACAGAGTGCACCACAATTTAAGTAGAAGAGTACTATGTAGTGCAGTGAATGCTGGGTACAGTTGACCTTGCGTTCGGAGCAATGGTTTCAGCTGTAATAAGTGTTTTGTGTTTATGGTGCTTCTGATGTAATATTTGACTCTCCTAGCTAAGCTTGTACGACAAATCAGGCAAGATTGTGATAATCTTAATCTATTGCATGTTGTGAAGTAGTTACATAGCAACAATATTCATGCGTAAACTTTTTCAATCAACACGTTTCCGTGTTTTACAGTTACTAAATAATCTGAAATGGTTTTTCCCGTAATTTGAACCACCGTTTGAACCCTATACTGAACTGGTCCAATTTAGGAAACATTGTTTTGTTTTAAGAGCTTCCAACTCGTGCAAATAGATATACCTGACAAGTGGTGAAAGAGGCACCAACAAAACCTAAGTGTGTTGCATGAATGTGACAAGGACTTACGTTCTTCCCATGTTGATTTTCAAATGGCTGACATTTAAGGATGAACTGAACACCGGTACACCACCAGGTGCAATATGCACATGTTCTGAAAGTGGATGGATTACTAGCAAGTTATTTCTTAAGTAGTTACAATGTGTCATCGCCATTGTGAAGCCCAGCACTAATAACAAAGTGTTACTTATACTTGATGGCCATGGTGTTGTAATACTTTCTTTGCCGGCACATACTACAACACACAGGCTTTAACCATGTGACGTGTCTTTCTTCAAGCCCTTGTCATCATACTACACTCAGGCTGCAGACAAATGGCTTCGAAGTAACCCATCTCGAAATATAACTTATTTCAGGTGTCAGCTTTAATAGGAGAAGCTTATGGTAAAGCTGCTACAGTGGTAAATGCAACAAGTGGATTTGCGAAAACTGGAATTTGGCCACTCGACAGAAACAGTGACTTCACTCCTACTGCCGTCAACCATTAGAATGAGCCTAACACAAGTGTTCCAAACTCATCTTTACAAAATTCACTTCCCTCTTTTCAATCTAGTAGGCCTTACACTTCTGAAGACATTTCTACGGCCAATCCTCACTGTCCATAAAAATCTCCAAACATGACCAGGCATAGGCCTAACACTGTTTGCTGAAATAGCTCCTATTCCTGAACTTACCACATCAAGGAAACAAAAAACCACGTCAGTTGAAATCGTCACAAGCAGTTCACACAAGAATGAGTTGTAGGAAAACAAACAAGAATGTAGCAGGTAGGCCTACATCGACACCAAGAAATAAACCGTTAAAGATAAAGCTCCAATATGGTCAACCAGGAAATGAAGACAAGAATTGGTACTGCAAAATTTGTGAATAGTCGGAAATGATGGA
Organism: Periplaneta americana; assembly: GCF_040183065.1. NCBI lineage: Eukaryota > Metazoa > Arthropoda > Insecta > Blattodea > Blattidae > Periplaneta > Periplaneta americana. Next base: position 36,095,551 of record NC_091129.1, read on the forward strand.
TATGATCCAGTGTATGAAATGTAGGATATGGCTTCACTAAAAATGTGCAAACGTTAGTGCTAAACAGAAAGTGTGTTACTGTGAAGACTGTGGATAATGGACTCTTTTATATAACAATGAAAGCCCTATATTTGTAATTCATAATCTAAAAAGAAGGTGTTTTTTATTATTATCTAAAAACTCCAGTTTTCAAGGAAATTTACATTATAATCACAAACTTCTTCTGTACTTTTGTTGTTAATTAAATAATTTCTTTAAGTATAGGACAAAAATATTTATATTTTATATTAATAAAAATATTTCTGAATTTAAAATGATGTGGTTCATTTTAAGATCAGGCTGGTCCAATTTAAGGACCATGTTCCTAATTTGGACCATTTCGCACCTTCTCAGTTTTATTTTTTTATTTAAATAATGACAACATTAATTAGCAATTGTGTTGAGGCTATGTATAGCCGAAGAGTCTGCAAAAGTAATGCAAATTTTCCTGATGACTTTGATGTGAGATTATTGACACAATTTAGTGTTAAAGGCTAAGTGGTTCAATATAGGGGCCTTTCCCCTACAGAAGAGTACTACTAATCTGTGGAAAATCCTCACTAAGCTCTGACATGGTAAACCTGCGGTTTGCTCTAACCTTTTCGTCAACCAAACGAATCAGATCTGCATTCGCGATACTCGGTCGACCACTTCTCTCTTCATCATGGACATTGGTTCGCCCATTTTTGAACATACAGCACCATTGTCTTACACCACCTTCACTCATTACATCTGGCCTATAAACTTCATAAAATTGGCGATGAATTTCACTAGCTTTACAGTTTTTGGCCACAAGAAATCTTATTAAAGAAAGTACCTCACACCTGGTGGGACTTCCAATTGCAGCACACATTTTGACAGCACGTGGCTCAGAGAGGAACAAAGACATGACCTTGACTCTACCGCTGCTCGACGCGTACTGCTTCAAGGTACACTCCACCGCAAGAGCGGCGCCACTGTTTCTGTTGTTACGCATGCTATATGAAAACGGAAGTTACTTTATGAATAGCCCTCGTAACAGTAAAGTATTATTATTATATTGTTGTTTCAGTACATCACTGCCACTTCTTATAAATGCCATAGTGTATTTTTGGTCTAGAGTAGGGTGACCAGATTTACAAAATAAAAAAAAAAAAACGTGACATTTATTAAAGTTGACATGAATCAACATTTTATCTAAATATTCATTATTAGCCTACTTGTGTTTATATAATGTCAGTGAGCAATAAGGTCCAGTTTTATTTATTTTAAAGTAATAAATACTACACTGTTTACAATAACTAAGCTATAATAATTGTTGTTTTCTAATGCCAGGTGTTTGACAATAAAGTCATTTGATCTCTTGCACTCCAATATTTTTCAAAGACATGATCATGACCAGCCACTGAAGCACAGATTTTGAGGTGTTCCGAATCCATTTCTTGGTTTGAGTTGCACAATGGGCAGTTAGGGGACTGATATATTCCAATTCTATGCAGGTGTTTGGCCAAACAATCATGGCCTGTTGCCAATCTAAATGCTGCCACAGACGAGTTTCGTGGTAAATCGGGAATTAACTGTGGATTATGATGCAGAGAGTTCCATTTTTTCCCTTGAGATTGTGTTATCAAATTTTGTTTGTTGAAGTCTAAGTATGTAGATTTAATAAATCTTTTCACAGAGTAATACGTAGAGTTAGTAACAGGTCTGTAAGTAGCAGTGCTGCCCTTCTTTGCTAATACATCCGCAATCTCTTTTCCCAGGATTCCACAATGAGATGGTATCCATTGGAATACAATTCTTTTATTGAGTGATATTAATTGAGAGAGCATTTTAGTTATTTCTGCTGTTTGAGATGAAGGTGTGTGTTTAGATACTATTGATAGAATAGCTGTTTTGGAGTCTGACAATATAACTGCATTCTTAAATTTATTGATGTGGCATAGAAGATTCCTGAGACTTTCACTTATTGCAGTGATTTCTCCATCAAAACTTGTTGTTCCATACGATAGAGATCTACAAAGTGAGAAGAATATGTAATAGAGTAGTATGGATACTTGGCTTAAGTCACTGTTGACAATTTTTTATGTGGCAGCTAGTCTGAATTAAATAGGTTAACTTATCTGTTTAAAAATACTTCAGATTAATTGGACCTTACAATTATATTCATGTCACTGTATTCTGAACTTGTTTCGTGACAAAATTTTTTGCCTCATATTACCTTTTAACCAGTGGTGATATTCAAGAAATTTAACACCAATTCACTCATGTGTACCTATGTTAAACATATACGGTATATGTCCATGGTAATTGCAAATATTACTGAGAAATAATAAGTATTTTAACATTCTCCATGAAGATCAACTGTACAATCTGCATCATATTTCTTTGATGAGTGAATTTGCTGTAGAAGTGTTGGCTTTTCCTTCAAGAAACTATAAAAGTCCATGCAAGACACATTTTTGAAATTACATTTTGTGATTATGGTTTTAACTGGAAACTGATTCCTTTCGTCAGACCAAATTGAATTCAACAACGAAAACACTCTTTCTGATGATGCATTGGTACCAGGTATTCCTAACACAAAACTTACAATCTGAATTATGTTTGTAACACTAAGTTAATGTATTTATCTTTCATAATAAAATAAAAGAAAAATAAATATCTTAATGATAATTTAGGGAAATGCGATGCCATTTAAAAAAACGAGACATTTGGTGCACCGAGCATACTTTTCTCGAGACAGGGGACAAGAAGCTGAAAAAAGGGACAATCCTGTTAAAAATGGGGCGTCTGGTTACCCTAGTCTAGAGAAAATATGAATACTTTCTTACGAAAACGTTCCTATTTTTTACGAGTATTACTGTAAAAGAAGTGTACTTTCCCTGGACCAAAAATACAATATGGCATGCTAGAAAGTGGCAGTGAAGTGCTAAACATTTAGGGCCATATTCCAGTGGATGATCAGCATTTTTCGTATTCATAAATCAGTGTTAGCGATATGATATGATTTGAATTCTGTACAAGTAACCAGTGGATAGCCGGGAGCTAGCTTAGTACGCTCGTAGTGCATGCTGCGGAATGTCTATTAATATCACCCATAATGTTAAACTAACTTGATGTAACAGTAGATGATAAAAAGTACTCTGCATATATATTCTGTAGCGGTACTAGCGTGATACATTGCGATTTTCCTTTATTTATAGCTGCTTATTATTACCTTATTTAATATTTTTTATAATAAAATTTTGAAATTTGTAGTTATTAGGAGAGAGAACCAAAATTTTTAGGAAATTAGAATATCACCACTGCATTTATACATATCTGCTTTCGTTATTCCTGTGGTTTTCTTTAGTTTTGCTTTCTCCTTCAGAGAGATGGAAGAATGACGGTTATTTTCTTGTGGTGTTCCTCAAAGTTTTGTTGGAATGCCTTAGATATTTTGCATTCTACAGAATTTCTTTTATTATTCATTAAAGTGTGTTGTATTTTGTTCAATGCACTCTATGTTCACTGTTGATGAAGACTGAAATAAATGTTATATGCACAACCACACTTAATGCAGTTCGAGCATACTAAACCCATTTTGATGTCACGGCGAAAAACCGACAAGCTATGGAACACAGCAGTTCAAGTAAGACAGGATACACACCAGAGACGGTTCCTCGGGGGAGGGAAGGGAGGAACGTCCTCCTCACATTTTTCTTCTTTCGAAAGTAAATACCAAATGAAATATGTGCCTTGAAATTCAAGGAAGATTCGATAATTTTTAGGTTCACAGCTATAAGAAAACCTCGGTTGATCGAGTTTTAAATGATGCGCGCTCATGTGCTGCTAGAAACTGTAAGAAATATGCGAGATTGTTTGTGTGGAGGAAAGTCAATCCATTCCTCCTTTACTGCAGTTAGCACACATAGACAACAGCGCACTAGTGGCCAGAGAAAGAAGCAGAATTTTAAAGCGAGTAAATGAACGGAGAGGGAGGAGATGCTCCTCTGAATCAGTCATGGGCGGGAAATAGAAACCGACTGGTCGTGCAGCAAGCTCGCTACCGCTGCCATTTAACGATCTTGAATTCAACCAGACTATAACACATCTAGGAGGAGGCACAATAAAATAGTTTTAACGCAACGCTATGAAAGACACCGTATAAACTTTTTTTCTAAAATTATAAATCAAAAATATTATTAATTGCACTTTATATAGGCTACTATTCATGGTTTGAAACTTTCAAGGATATTTGAAAGTTAAAGTCGTGTTTATATAAAACAAAGAGGAAGTAGTTCTACGCTGGTATCACAGATCTTTATGGCCCCTGAAATTCACTTCTATTCATTGTTTACTAGACAGGGCAACAGCCAAGTTGTCAGTTTTGTACAAATATATTTGAAATTGAAAGTAGGTACTCCAAACTACATTATTTTTAACATAAAAAATTGGCCACCGGCAACTTTGAACAATAATGGTAGTATGACTTTACAATAACTGATATTCTTCAAAAGCATGTGATACTGAACTTGTAAAATGTACATGTGGCAACACAGATCACTTGGGTGGGTGCCGTGTTCTCGCTTTCCTCAGATTATTTCCCATTCCCATTTCTGCGGTTCCGATTACGTGTTAGTAGCTATAGTCTCTTCCAACACGTGTGATGCTGTAGTGTGCTCGAAAAATGCTGCGAGGTGAATTTCCTTGTAATTGTTAATTTGTGCAATTATTCAACAATGAATGGAAGTGAAAACATTACATTTTATGGAAAATTTAGGAAACTCAGTTTACAAGAACAGATTATTGCTATACGGAAGGGAAGGCCAACCCCAACACTACCTGGTCTTACATGTGTTCATGTTGGCTAATTTGTAGCATGTTTCATTTAAGAAGGTGTCATTTCGTCCTGTTACCTTCTTTCCTCCTCTTAAGAAATACGCAGGAGCCGCCACTGATACACACCAGTCGATACAGATACATGCAGCAGTATGCATGGAACATTAAGCATGCATCAAAGGAGAATAAACGAACGCCTTTAGGTGCTACTAGTCAGGCCAGATAATGCAAGACACAAGCAACATAATGCATGTGCCTTGCATCATAACCAAGATAAAACATGCTGATTCTTTGTGTCGTACTTCATGCAACCTGGCCACTACAGCCCAGAGTTCAGTTGTCAGTGTACACTTTCCGATCATCATGGACTACCAGAAATTTAATGTGATGGAGAGGTATCCAGTTATTTACGACTATACAGGAGCAGATTATTCGAAGAAGAATCTCAGAGATAAAATTTGGGCGGAGATAGCTGCAGAAGTAAAACATAAACTGAAATAGGATTGTCCTGGAAAGTAGCTATTTAGTTCTCGTACATGTATTCATTCACTTATTTATTTGTTTTAAAATATAAATCTCCACTTAAATATAAATATCCCACTTCATAACAAGTTTTATTAAGTCACTGGGAATTAATTGCCAAGGAAGAGCTACGCTAGACATACAAAAATAAGAAACTGACCTATCCCTCATATAGACATTTTCATCTGTAGGTCGGTCATCATACGGCGTAATGGGCAGCACAGCACCAACTAGTATTGCCAACTCTCCCGTATTTAGCCCCAATTTTTAACAGTCTCCCAACTTCCATATTTTTCTTCTCTTCGATCCTTTTTCTCCCTTATTTTTGCATAATATAAAAATTTATTTGAAACATTTAATTCTTATCCATGTATTGTGGGTCCCTATCACCACGGCATGGCGCGTCCTCAGGTTGTGGATAGAGGAGACGGCCTCCAGATATGGAGGGTAGCTGCGAATATATTGAATAAGCAGTCGTGGACGGCCGATAAGGGGTGGTCCTCCAGCTTGGGGGTTGGGCGAAGGGCTAACTACCCATCACCGTAAAAAACAGCTTGTTACGCATCCCTATAATAAGCCTCGGAATAGGACTGATTCTCTGGCACGACCACAGCAAAGGAATAAGGTTTTGAGATTTGGCACTTGGAACGTAACTAGTCTTTATAGAACAGGAGGGGTAACATTAGTAGCTAAAGAACTAGCTAGATATAGAATAGACTTCGTGGGAGTACAAGAGGTTAGGTTAGATGGGAATGGCATATCACAAATAGGAGATTACTTGTTGTATTATGGGGAAGGAAACAATAATCACCAATTAGGAACAGGATTCTTTGTTCATAAAAGAATAAAATCAGCAGTAAAAAAGGTCGAATTTATCAGTGACAGGTTATCATATTTAGTACTTAAGGGTAGATGGTGCGACATCATAGTTATAAATGCTCACGCCCCTACAGAAGAGAAAGACGACCATATAAAGAATAGCTTCTATGAGGAATTGGAACATACTTTTGATCATTTCCCTAGATATCACATGCAAATTTTATTGGGGGATTTCAATGCTAAAGTAGGACGGGAGGATATTTTTAGACCAACTATTGGAAAAGAGAGCCTACACGCAATTAGTAGTGACAATGGAGTTAGATTAGTCAACTTTGCCACATCGAAAAATTTAATTGTCAAAAGTACAACATTCCCCCATAAGGATATACATAAATATACTTGGACTTCTCCAGATGGATTGACACACAACCAAATAGATCACATCTTGATAGATAAACGGAGACATACTAGTATAGTAGATATTCGAACTTTCAGGGGTGCAGACTGTAATTCTGACCATTATTTGGTGATTGGAGAATTAAGAGAAAGATTATCAGTAGCCAAGCGAGTAGAGCAACAAGTTAATATTACTAAATTCAATATTTCGAAATTAAAGGACGAGGAAGCTAAGCAAAATTATCAGGTCGAAATTTCGAATAGGTTTGCCACTTTAGAAAGTTCCGACGAAGTTGAGAAAGAATTAGATGTTAATAGCGTGTGGGAAAATATCAGAGATAGTATCAAAATTGCAGCTGAGCAGAGCATAGGTTATTGTGAAACTAAGAAAAAGAAACCGTGGTTTGATGAAGATTGTTGCATGGTAGTAGAAAGAAGGAAACAGGCAAAATTGAAATTCTTACAGGATCCAGTCGAGGAGAAGAGAGATAATTATTTCAATGAAAGACGGGAAGCAAGTCGTACACTTAGGAATAAAAAGAGAGGTTACTTGGAGGAAAAACTGAATGAGGTAGAAACAAATAGTAAGAATAAAAACATTCGAGATTTATATAAGGGTATAAAGGAATTTAAGAACGGATATCAGCCAAGGGTAAACGTGATCAAGGATGAGAATGGTGACTTGCTTGCAGACTCTCCATCAATCCTAAACAGATGGAAAAACTATTTTGCGCAACTACTAAATGTACATAGGCCAAATAGAAATGATCGGGACGAAATTGAAATACAAACTGCTGAGCCATTTATACCCGAACCCACGCTTTCAGAAGTCGAAATTGCGATAGAAAATCTGAAAAAGTACAAGTCTCCAGGTATCGATCAAATTCCAGCAGAATTAATACAAGAGGGCGGAAGCGCATTATATAGCGAAATTTATAAACTTGTACTTGCTATTTGGGAAAAGGAAATTGTACCACAACAATGGAAGGAGTCCATAATTGTACCTATTTTTAAAAAGGGGGACAAAACCAACTGTGGTAACTTTCGAGGAATATCACTTTTGTTGACGTCGTACAAAATTTTGTCCAATATTCTTTTGAGAAGATTAACTCCGTACGTAGATGAAATTATTGGGGATCATCAGTGAGGTTTTCGGCGTAATAGATCGACTATTGATCAGATTTTTTGTATTCGACAGATAATGGAGAAAAAATGGGAGTATAAGGGTACAGCACATCAGTTATTCATAGATTTCAAAAAGGCTTATGACTCGGTTAAGAGGGAAGTATTATATGATATTCTTATTGAATTTGGTATTCCCAAGAAACTAGTTCGATTAATTAAAATGTGTCTCAGTGAAACATACAGCAGAGTCCGTATAGGTCAGTTTCTATCTGATGCTTTTCCAATTCACTGCGGGCTAAAGCAGGGAGATGCACTATCACCTTTACTTTTTAACTTCGTGCTAGAATATGCCATTAGGAAAGTTCAGGATAACAGGCAGGGTTTGGAATTGAACGGGTTACATCAGCTTCTTGTCTATGCGGATGACGTGAATATATTAGGAGAAAATACACAAACGATTAGGGAAAACACGGAAATTTTATTTGAAGCAAGTAGAGCGATCGGTTTAGAAGTAAATCCCGAAAAGACAAAGTATATGATTATGTCTCGTGACCAGAATATTGTACGAAATGGAAATATAAAAATTGGAGATTTATCCTTCGAAGAGGTGGAAAAATTCAAATATGTTGGAGCAACAATAACAAATATAAATGACACTCGGGAGGAAATTAAACGCAGAATAAATATGGGAAATGCCTGTTATTATTCGGTTGAGAAGCTCTTATCATCCAGTCTGCTGTCCAAAAATCTGAAAGTTAGAATTTATAAAACAGTTATATTACCGGTTGTTCTGTATGGTTGTGAAACTTGGACTCTCACTCTGAGAGAGGAACATAGGTTCAGGGTGTTTGAGAATAAGGTGCTTAGGAAAATATTTGGGGCTAAGCGGGATGAAGTTACAGGAGAATGGAGAAAGTTACACAACACAGAACTGCACGCATTGTATTCTTCACCTGACATAATTAGGAACATTAAATCCAGACGTTTGAGATGGGCAGGGCATGTAGCACGTATGGGCGAATCCAGAAATGCATATAGAGTGTTAGTTGGGAGACCGGAGGGAAAAAGACCTTTAGGGAGGCCGAGACGTAGATGGGAGGATAATATTAAAATGGATTTGAGGGAGGTGGGGTATGATGATAGAGACTGGATTAATCTTGCTCAGGATAGGGACCGCTGGCGGGCTTATGTGAGGGCGGCAATGAACCTTCGGGTTCCTTAAAAGCCATTTGTAAGTAAGTAAGTTTAATTCTTATATGGTTGAAGGTGATTTATATGATGGATTCTGTTGTTCCAGAGATGCACTGAAATGTGCAGCTAAGCTTATACAAAGAATGCTTTCTTTTATGAAAAGTAAGTGAACATATATATATATATATATATACACACACATACATACATACATACATACATACATACATACATACATACATATATTAGGTCTCGCCATCCTCATTCAATAATCGAGACTACTATTTTTTGTTAGTAGTCAACATGTAGATACTTATTAATTTTGAGAAAAATTCGTTCCAGCACCGGGAATCGAACCCAGGACCTCTCAACTCTGCGTGCTGAGTGCTCTTTCCAACTGAGCTATGCCAGGACACGATCCACGGTGCCAGCCGAACTATCCTCATTATATCATCAATGGCCTACTACCTGCATTTTAGACATATACCGGTAAGTCATATATGCAGAAGCACATATTTAAATGACTTTATGGCCAATTTTAACAAGCTTATTTTAATACTGTTAACATTGATATATACCTAGACTCACATATGAAGTCTCGCAATCCTCAGATGTCCGAAAAAGGAGAGCGACACTTTAATCAAATCAGAACTGCAAATCACAGTCAACTTCAATTATTCATGTAGGAAATTTTACAATTTGTTTGAAACTATTACGCCAGGTAAAATATCTCAAAATACTTTAATTTAAGCCTAACTGCCAAAATGTAGAATAAAATTGCTTTTAGTGCCACTAACTGAATTGAATAATTTTTCAATTTTTTATGTCAAAAATATTGTAACCACTTAGTCTCCCGTATTTTCTTCAAAAATAGTTGGCAACCCTAGCACCAACACTATTTCTACCCAAGTCTTCAACAGAAATCAGAGTGAAAAGTCCATGTGCTTGTGTAATACTCATACATGTTTTCCATCTATTAGGAATATTCAGTTTGTCTTATCTTCAAATGATTCTTTGGACATTCTATAATATTCTGCGAATTTGTCTGGATGCTGTGCTAACTCTACCAATAAAAACACTACAAGCACCATGATTTTCAACGTTTTGAACAAATGAATCCGAAACCTATGCCTTTATCTTCGCATTCTTATTATTGACAATAGCAGAAGATCTTCATCATCTGACAACTCCACACTGAATGACTCATTAGATCTAACAGCATTGGCGTTATGTGTCACACTCCATGTGCCATGCATCATGTTTCTTGCACCATTTGGTGTGTTAAAGTGCAGGGGCGAATCTAGCTACTTGGCACCTCTACGCAGAGAAAAATATTTCTGCCCCTTATTTCGCCCTATATGCGTCATTTGTATCAACTGAAATAATTGATTCTGCGTCATTATTACTGTTTCTAATATCGGAAACGCCTGACTAAAATAAACCACACGCTGCACTATTTTCGGTAACTACTGTTCATCACATTATTACACTCTGATGTACCTGGACTCGAACTGGACCAAGCTGGCTATGTTTGTTTTTTAAATAACACATATTTTTGTACTTTTTCTCACCATTTCCTCTCTTTTTATTGCCTTGTCTTTCTCGAGTTTCCGGTATTGTTATTTAGTCAAATGTCCGAAGACAGGTCTGGACCCCACAAGTGACACCATCCAGGCATTACTCATAAGGCAACTAGGCCAGGAGATAATGGGGTAGGGTGACCAGTTCCTTTCCCCCTCCATTGCATACATCGCTGACTAGCTGACTACATATTACACTAATCAGATTTTAGATGCAGTTCATCCTCTGATACATATCGTCAAATGAGATATACTGCCTGATAATAGATTTACATATCAGCCATAACCTCAATCAGAGGTGTTTCCGATATTGAGAACCACTGAGATTTTTCCGACTGTCACTCATTATAATGAAAATTAAAATATGTCTCCTAGGTACAAAACAACTGCACTCTTTACTGTTTCAAATTAAAATGAACTCCCAAGCATCAGGCTGATACACTGACTGGCAATATTTTCTTTGAATTTAAGTCTGAATGGGGATTACTGAGTGTTGATACTGGCTACTCTTATGACAGAGCAGTCTCTCTCATCATTTCATCACAAAGCTTATGATTGCGAGCAACGAGATTTGCCTTCCTAACGTATCATTATATAATACCAGTAAGTTCTTTAATGTTACTTCGTGAGACTCTCACTATGAGAGGGCATAACATTGAAAAAAGTGCTATGATTGCATTGTAACACTAATATTGAAAAACTGTCATGTTTCCTTGGCATACTGTTGATTAAATTTTAACTGATTGTTGCCAATGTTATTGATATCTTTTTCATTGTGCGTTTAAGTTCATGTACTCTTTTAAAGAATTATGAATAAAATTTAAAAAATATACAAAAATTATCAGTAATAGCCACCCTAGGCAGCTGCCTAGTCTGCCTAGGCCTAAATACGTCCCTGGTAACGTGCCTAATCGATTTTATTGAAGCTACAGACTCCGGTTGTGCACCCAAGTTACAAAGTACAGCCCACATAGGAAAACAGAATGTTTACAGCATGAACTTTGATTGCAAGTCTGGTTGCAGTGTAATGTTTACCTTTCTGAATGTTGTATATTTTTATACGAATGTTGTACTTAGATTGTACAGGTGATATATTGTTGTTGTTCCAGTCCCTAGGCACTTGACAATAAGTCAATCGCTGTCTTGTACCCCAATATTTTTGTACAATGTTATCTTGTTGTAGCAATGTTTTGCATCACTTGATGTGTTCGATGTTCATTTCTTCATTTGCATCACACAATACTGTACATGGGCTGATGTATGGGAAATTTCTCTCCTTTTCAGGTGACTTGTCAAACAATCGTGACATGACTTGTTATCAACCTGATTTATGTGGCCCTTGAGGGATTATCTCGGGGTCAATCATTCAAAATTTTCAGGTTGTATCATTTGCTCCATCCGAATTTTATTGTTTTGGGCAGATCTGAATTTACTTAGAAGTACTGATTAGAACTGATCGAACTCATTAGTTGTTTTACAGAATAAAATAGAAGTCTGTTATTTGATTGTTGTAAAATTTCAGTTCCCTTTTTAGCCAAAAGTCTGCTGTTTCATTTTCCTTATGTAACAATGGGAAGGAATCAACTATTTTTTTTTTCTGTAGTTTAGTTAGATAATGCATCTTTTTTATAATCTTGTATTTCAGCCTTTTTTGTGGTCTGTTGTAAGATTATAGTGTGTATGGCTGCCCTTCAATCTGATAATTAGAATTTATTTAAGAGATTTTGCAAACATAATATGTAAATAGCCAGAAATGACAAATCAAACTCAAACCCTGACCGAGTTACTACGTGAGCGCTGGCTGTCTTGGAGAGGAGCAAGTGAGAAAGCACGGGGGGGAGAGACACTATGCACTATGTACTTGCAGGTCCACTCACAGTTTGTCAAACCTGCTAACAAAAGCATTAAAAGGTTGACTAGTTGGCTGCAATGCTAGCATAATGGAACCTTCCTAGCTGACAGTCGAGGCAAAAATGAAGAATCCGTTATTGTGGTAATACTGGAGAGTGGTTCTTCTATTGGTCGCGATGCCACACACACCCTCTCAGATATTTACATGGTGATTGGTGACTGAATGACGAGGAGCGAGGGAGAGAGAAGAAAGAAAGAGAGAGATTCCAGAAGTTGGCGTATTTTACGGGGTTTCACGTGAAGTTGTCAAACTATAGAGCGTTAGTTGGTAGGCCAGAGGGAAAAAAACCTTTGGGGAGGCTTAGACATAGATGGGGGAATAATATAAAAATGAATTTGAGGGAGGTGAGATATGATGGCAGAGACTAGATTAATCTTGCTCAGGATAGAGATCAATGGCGTGCTTATGTGAGGGCAGCAATGAACCTCCAGGTTCTCTAAAAGCCATTTGTAAGTAATAGGCCTATGTAAATAGCAGTAACTTAAAAATTTGTTGTATATTCTCCTACATAATAGTAAAATGAAAAGACAGGACATATTCATCCCAGTTTCTGCACCTCTTGAATATGATATAAGAGATCCAGCCATATAAATTTGTCAAAACTCCGTACGTGTGTATCTTGTCTCAATTGTTTCTATAGCCATAATCTTCAAACCTAGTTTATCTGTAGCCTACATATAATATTTGTTTGTAGTTTATAGGCATTATTTCAATAGTTTCTTTAAAGCTGTAATGATATGTATTGAAAAATCACTTTACAACATTTTTTGGTGTGTAAAAATTGCATTAATATTACTGCCAGGATACAAACGAACGTATTTTTCATACTTGTTAATTGTTTTGGAACCCTACATAAGAAGTTGAATGTCTTAAGAGGAATGTGATGAAATAGAATGGTGAAATGTTTGGCAGCGAAAATATATGTTTTTCTTGTTTTGTTTTTTCCTCCCAATGTATAAAGACCATTATTTCGATATGTAGACAGTGTATATTTCATATGATATGCAAGTACTTTCGTTCCTTCGCAGTTTATGACACTGTCACACAGAATATAATTATGATGTTTCTTTCAAATAATTCACAATTTAATGCACATTAATTTTATCTTCCATTGTTTTATATGAAACTTTTCATAGCCTATTTTCGGAAATCTATTGATTGAATTCCCACTATGCTCAGTCAGTTTAAGAGAGCAGCGTATTATGATAATAGATGTTTGAAAGAATTTTAGTTTTGTCCTTCAAAGAGAAAATTTGGTACGAACAAATGTAACTTTTTTTCCTCAAAATACAAGGAGAAAATAGGGAATACAAAAACAAAGAATATACAAGACGATCAAGGTGAAGACAGATAGATGGACGGACGGACGGACGGACGGACGGACGGACAGGCAGGCAGATAGATTAATTTTTTCCATAATATTCTTACAGTTACTTTATAGCATAGAATACAGCCTAACATATCCAATTCTTACGTTTAACATATAAAAATGCGAATAATATGAAATATATATATATATATATATATATATATATATATATATATATATATATATATAGAATTAATACTGGTACCTTAATAACAATAACATATTATACAGTGTAATATGTTTACCATTTAATAGTACTAAAATATTTACACAGTACAGTGAAATGTCAAGAATTCATCTACAGGATAAAAAGTGTGAGATATTAAAGGAGCAGTCCGAGATAAAATTAAGTTGGCTTTAATCAAACACATGTTTCAATCTAAGTAGAATGTAATTTGCTGCATGTCAATGCGAGGCATGGTTCTTGAGTTACTGACTCTACACAAATACTTATGACGTCATAGCCACTGAAGTGATGTGAATGCGTAGTAGACAGAGAACATCTCCAAGTGCAGTGCTTTGTATTAAATAATCTTCTCGCGCCGTAGTACACGTGAACAGAATTTCAGACTTAGTTTTGATTAAGTGAAGTCATATTTTGCTTTTCATTTAATCATAAAACAGCACATACCTACGTTGTGGTTTTATGTAGGGCTATTTTTCTTTATATGAACGATTTTGAACTACAGTAGACTAAACAGAAGAAATTATATTGTAATACAGTTTATAATGCCGTGGTGTCGTGATTTTTCGTGTTCAGAGGGAAGAACAAAAGCACAACATGGAGAAGAGGTATCATTTCATGTATTTCCGAGCAGAGAAAAGTCACCGCAAATATTTAAAAACATGGGTGAAGAAAATCAACAGAAATGTTTTACACCATCGAAAACTGCTATTGTGTGTTCTAATCATTTCCATGAAATTGATTGTGAGGAATCATCTCTACTAAAAAGACGTTCAATGAAAGACAACAGAACTCCTATGAAAATGAAGAAAACTTCTGTCCCTTTCTTAGTTTTGAAAGGAGAATCTCGCCAAGACAGTTCTGATAGTACGCGCTCCTCTGCTTATAAATGAAAGAAGGTCGTCGAAGAAGTAATAGCAAGTTGCAGTGATGCACCTATAGCTGAAAATATGGACGTGTGTGTAGTTCTCGATGAGGCTGAAAATTCGCAGGAACATAATACAAACAAAGCTGTGCAGTGTGAGATAGGGTGCGAAACGCCAAGAAATGTGTGTGGTGAATCAGATGTGGGTGAGCCAGAAACTGACTTAGATCTTTTCAAATAGAAGAAGAAACTTCAAATTCTAATTCATCAGGTTCCGAGGACGCTGCACATGAAACAGAAAGTAATATAGAAAGCCAAAAGGTATTTTTTGTATTCTGGTCAGCGTTACAAATTTAGTTTCTCTTCTGTAATATTTGTCATTCTGCTGTTGGGAATGGATCGAACCTGGATCCAGCGATTATAATGCTCTGAAAAATGTTGTATGTAACCCTGCCCTTTTAAAAGACCTAAAGCAGACTAATCAGTTTTGTCACACCAGCAAACTTGAATCATATTGTAACGGCAGATTGGTTTACACTCCTAAGAGAAAACACTTTCCATATGATGGAATGGTAAACAAGAACTATGATTGCGATAATGACCATAATTACAATGTGAAAAGAGATGTAAATGGCTCCAGACTCCAATACTCGAAAGTCACTAAATGATGGAAGGAAAAGAAAACATACAGCAGGAAGGAAAACACGTGGAGGGAAGATATACAGAGAAATGTGTTGGAAGTGCCTAAACCGTATGACTCAACAACTATGGTGCAATAAAATAATATAAACCATGTACTAATTTAATGCTAACGTGGGATAAACACGTATCTGTAGTCCCTTCATTACGAATATTTCACGTCTTGCATACATTCACTCACTCAGTGAAGGCGTTGACTTATATTGTAATGGATCGAAATATTAAACCTTTCAGTTTGAACCCTTACCAGACCAGTCGTTTTAATCACAGAATGGATTGTACACGGGATTTAAAGTGGGATAGAGTTTGGGTAAGTTATTATTATTATTATTATCATTATTATTATTATTATTATTATTATTATTATTATTGTTAAAGTATATGCATGTGATAGGTCCTAAGTGAGTTAATAATAACTGACTGTAACATATGAATCTGTATTTACTCGTCCTGCACCACTGTATGTTAAACGGAACTACAACGCAGTCTTATAAAGCGATTGGTGTTTATGACGTCAGAGCTTGCAGTAAGACCTTTAATATTTCACAAACTAAAAGGCGTAGAGAGATGAGACAAACGCCGTTAATCTAAGGATTAGGTACTTAGGTAAACATCCTATAATATAATCAAAATTTATAATTTTATCGCGGACTGCTCCTTTAAGTAATTTTTTAGTTTTACCTTAAATAATGTAGGGTTTTGGTTATGATTCTTAATGTCTTCAGAAAGACCATTGAAAATTTTTATTGCCATGTAACGCACTCCCCTTTGATAGCAAGATAAATTTGATGATGGCGTATGAAAATCATTCTTTCTGGGGGTATTTGTGCTATGTATGGCTGAATTAGTTAGAAAATTTTCTTTATTACATAAGAGGAAATTTATTAAAGAGTATAATGTATGATTTGTTAAGGTCAGAATCTCTCATTTAAAAAAAAAAAAGGACTACATCAGGGATCGTCAGCACAGAGCATGCTGGGGCTAGCCTCTCTTACCCACAGAAAACGCAGTGCACTGTAGTGCTCTCGTAGCTGCTAGTGGGTATGCTCTCTATCTCTCCCTGTTGCACGACGGTGTGCAAGGGACGGCACCGCGTACCCATTGCACATTTCAGCGAGTACTGACGACTACATGATTCTCTAGCCTTTGCTCCAACTATCATTCTAATTGCTAAGGAGACAAGGAGAATAAGTGTGGACTACTTAGCCTATTTATTTATTCTGGTAAGGTTCAGGCTATCAGGCCTTCTCTTCCACTCCACCAGGACAGTGACAGTTAATTCCAGAGTTAGTCCACCATTGTGGCTGAGAGGTTAGCAAGTCTAACTTTAAATCCAGCAGGCACGGGTTCGATTCCAGGTCGGGACGAGTTGCCTGGATGAGGTTTTTTCGGGGTTTTCTCTCACTCCTATGGATTAATATCAGGTAACTTTATCAGGCAATTGGAACCCCATTCAACTTCGCCACTTCCTTTCCTCCCCTATCATCCTTTCATTCATCATCCCGTTACTTCTTCTGGTTTTCAGATCGTTCTACAGGCGGCCCTCCGAAGCTCCTGGCTCTCTCAATCGGCCTCTGTGGATTGTATTCAAGTGATGATGGATAGCTTGTGCAACGGAACCTGGGGCAAACCTTCTCTGTGGAGGACTTCCGCCTCGGACCGTTAAGGAGCCTTGGAGGGGTTGCCGGAGCAGGAGTGGTACATGGACTCTGTTGGCTGTAGGGACCAGTTGTTAAGGGGGTCAAGTGGTTAGATCAGTGCGCGTAGGGGATTGATCGGTGGGCACGCAACTCATCCTATATAGGGGATGTACAATAGACCTCAGGTCGTAGTGCGTGGGATGTTCCCTCCCTCCCTCCTAACAAGAAACAAAAAATTCCAGAGTTATTACTCATAGGTACCTCCTGAGGAGAAAGACGTAGTTCTACGTGGACAGTGAATACAAAGAGAACAAGAGGGCGTACACTCATTCATTAATTCATAGGGTTCTGCTGGAGCCTTCGCTATAAGTTCTTTATCAGGCCTGGATAGCGGAATCGTGACGTCATACAAACGGGGCATGCTCTGCATACCATTTCTCTTGGGCATATTTAATAGTGGTGCTTGGCGTTATTTACTCTAGTTAATAGTAGCCTAAATTATATTAACAAGAAAGTAATCAGCATAATTATTATTTTATCTACTACTATTACTATTGCTAGTACTATTGCTACATACTGCGGTTGTTAAACGAGCGTTGTGTGACTTCTTTTCCCTTCAGTAGTCGTACCAACATAATTTACGAGACATTACAAACGTTTCACGCTAGTTAGCAATGTTCCAGCAGGATAGAAATTCGGCTATTTTCATACCTCAGGGAAGTGTATAGGGGTAAGAAAATGGAGTGTTATGACAGGTTAGGTTAGTTTAGACTTTTATTATGTCTTACGTACTTATCTGTGACAGGTTAGGTTACGGTAGTTTAGGGTTTTGTTATGCCTTGTATAGGCAAATCTGTGTTAGGTTAGTATTTTAGTGACATATTAGGTTAGGTTAGATTAGTTTAGGCTTTTATGATGCTTTGCATATATGAAACTGTGACAAGTTAGGTTAGGATAGTTTAGGCTTTTGTTATGCCCTGTATAGGCGAATATGAGAAAAGTTAGGTTAGGTTAGTTTAGAATTTTAGTGACAGGTTAGGTTAGGTTAGTTTAGGCTTTTTTATGCTTTGCATAAATAATTATTCAATTCTACTGTGTAACTGGAATATTCCAATGCCTGATCACTGTATAAACTTGTCAACATCTAACACACTTTATTACTACACACTTGGCAACATAACATGCAATGTAGAAGGCCTATATCAGCGCCATCATATTATTTTCCTCTAACTCAACATCCTCACAAACAAAAATAACATCTTCACAACCACATTCCATAACAGCATCTAAATCTCCCCTGTAGTTACAATCATCTCCACTCCCATTTTAAGGGAATTTTAAAAGTAGACGTTAGTTGTCCATTACACAATTTCTCTAGCACAGCGTTTCTCAAACTTTTTTGAAGTGAGGATCACCTTTTTAAGTTACTTGTGATTGGGTACAAAAAATATAATTAGAAAAGTATTGTAATTTTAATTTTTGGATCTGAATCGCCCGGATTTTAAAATAGGCAGAGTCTAAAATTTCTTATATCGTCATCTGGAAAAACAGAAATAAAAAGAATTAATGCAGAAACATGCCCGATTTCCAACAAGTAAATATGCAATTTGGCACGTTCTATTATTGGTATACGACGTACAATACGTGACCATTTCAGTGTGCAGACTGGGTGTCGGCAAAACTATTAAGAAAGTCATAAATACATGAAAAGATTCGGTACTTTGATCCTCTGTTATGAATTCGGGTGGTCCCTGGCTGGGTTACAGACGCAGATGTGCGGGGAAAAGATGGCGAGAAACACCACGTTCGTAGTACTTTACGGCCCTCTTTTGTTGCTGAGAGTAGACTGGGAATTCGGTAGACGAGTAGGGTAATAAATTTTATAAAATGTCAGTACTGGGAGAAAAAGTGAAAGGCGATTGCCATGGTTGATTTCCAAACTCTGAGATTTTCAGCTATAGTGTGATACGCAATTCGTTTGGATTTTATTTTTTCTTCTGTCTTTTTTGAAGAACCAAAAGGGCAGAACTCGAGGACCACAGGTGGTTATCGGACCATAGTTTGAGAAACACTGGCATGTTCGAGTTGATTCTATTGTTTCTGAAATGAGAGAGATAACTTGTAATCCTACTGATTCAGGATGTTTAGAATTGATACTGCAAACTCGTAAAGCTTTTCTGAAGTCAAATTCTTTACGGGAAAAAGACTTTATGGTAAATCTTTATTGTTTGACAGAGTGACGTAATTATAAATGCTTGCACTTTGGTAAGAGGTTGCATTTTATCTGCGAAATCCTGTACGGTATTTTGCCACTCTTATAAGAAATTGCAGGTTTAACATACATTTCGCCCAATAATAAATATTAACATTTTTCGTGATCTTCTAATGTCTAAGCTTTTTCAGAAACATATTTTAATCAAGAGGAATTTGAGCTTTCTGGACTCATGGAGTAGGATAGCTGTCTTAGATAGTTAGGATGAGGAATTGGAACTCCATAATTGTCTATATGATGGCGGATTTGAAAAATAATTCAAGGATGACCATATTAAAGTATCAGTTGAGTATTTCGGCGCTTTTGTTGTTAACAGTAATACTTGCTCCCATAGGCGGAGAGAGAACCATTTTCTTGGGGGAGGGGGCAAAGCAAAACCATAGAATCCCCATATAACAGGGTTAGGGGGACATCATTTACCTCCTTCCCCCGTTACAGCTTGATCGTGGTACAGTATATCGAAATATGATCATTTAATAAAAGTACCCATTTTCGGGGGCATGTATCTCACAGAGTTACATCCAAATCCACAATGTTTCGGACCGAGTTGTATAGGGCTTGAACTTTAGGTCTACTCCATATTATAATAGGGAAAACTTAAAACATACTCCCTCTTTTTCTCTGTCGTACAGAAATACATGCATACTTACTTACTGGCTTTAAGGAACCCGGAGGTTCATTGCCGCCCTCACATAAGCCCGCCATTGGTCCCTATCCTGAACAAGATTAATCCAGTCTCTATCATCATAGCCCACCTCCCTCAAATCCATTTTAATATTATCTTCCCATCTACGTCTCGGCCTCCCTAAAGGTCTTTTTTCCTCCGGCCTCCCAACTAACACTCTATATGCATTTCTGGATTCGCCCATACGTGCTACATGCTCTGCCCATCTCAAACGTCTGAATGTAATGTTCCTAATTATGTCATGTGAAGAATACAATGCGTGTAGTTCTGTGTTGTGTAACTTTCTCCATTCTCCTGTAACTTCATCCCTCTTATCCCCAAATATTTTCCTAAGCATCTTATTCTCAAAC
This sequence comes from Periplaneta americana, assembly GCF_040183065.1. Taxonomy (NCBI): domain Eukaryota; kingdom Metazoa; phylum Arthropoda; class Insecta; order Blattodea; family Blattidae; genus Periplaneta; species Periplaneta americana. Next base: position 36,116,002 of record NC_091129.1, read on the forward strand.
ACCCTTAACCTATGTTCCTCTCTGAAAGTGAGAGTCCAAGTTTCACAACCATAAAGAACAATCGCTAATATGACTGTTTTATAAATTCTAACTTTCAGATTCTTTGACAACAGACTGGATGATTTATTCTGTGTTCAATTTCCTCCCGAGTATCATTCATATTTGTTACTGTTGCTCCCAGGTATTTGAATTTTTCCACCTCTTCAAATTATAAATTTCCAATTTTTATATTTCCATTTCGTACAATATTCTCGTCACGAGACATAATCATATACTTTGTCTTTTTGGGATTTACTTCCAAACCTATTTCTTTACTTGCTTCAATAAAATTACGTAACAGTGCTAACAAACTTTTTTATATGAAGCTTACTTTCCTGAAGATATCATAACAAATGTAAACTCTAATTATTTTATTTATCTCGTCTTTAAGTTTACACATTATACCGGAATCACTTTTCTTTTTGCTGCGATGTTGTGCAGTATGTTATTCACATTTCTCCAAGTGGCGGCCTGAACACCTGCAGACTTCTAACACATGAGTTCAGGCTGTTACAAAGGAAACATTACAATGCTTTCATTCCTCAAATGAATGGGTTTTTTAAGTAGGTTATTTTACTACGCTGTATCAACATCTCAGGTTACTTAGCGTCTGAATGAAATGAAGGTGATAATGCTGGTGAAATGAGTCCAGGGTCCATCACCGATAGTTACCCAGCACAAATGAATGGGAATGTTGAGAAACCCCACATATCCACTTTTTTACGAAATTGAGTTACATGCCATTTGGTATTCTACACACCAGGACGCACCATTCTGAAGAGATACGCTACATCTTCCATCACACCCTATGCCATAATTCAGTTCAACTTATATCCAATACGAAGAGAAACTACACATGTTCAGGACTTGTGGGGTTTCTCAATATTCTAGATTCTTAGATTGGCAGCATGTGCATAGTTTGGTCACATTGTATGTTAAATACAATTTTCCTTATCACAGAGGAGGTTTGAAACAATCACACATTACTTCCCCATAAGAGGCCATTCCTTCCTCCCCTGCGACCGTGATTTTGGCGTTATAGAAAGGAAACTGAAAAGGACAATTTAGTTAAAAATATAACTTTAACTTAAAGTTAGTTCCAGAAAGTACTGCAATATATTGATTTTAAAGAACACATAGGGTCGATTTCTAAAACAAGGTGTAAACCACGGCTATGGCTTTAAACCGCGTTTGGATTTATAAAACGAGGTCATTTTCATTTTTCTGAGCCATGGCTCGAAACCATGGTGTGAAGCAGAGACCACGGCTGGGGTAGGTTTAAAACCATGGGTTCATGTATACAAGATGGAGGTAGTAGATCAGCTGGATGATTATAAAAAAATGTGTCTATGAGCATTAAATCCCCGCATTAGAGTGATTAGAAACAAAAATAATTCTTTGTAACTATATAACGACAATAATTGCAGACGAATATTTCGATTTTCGAAGGAATCAACACAAAATTCAGCAAGAATGCTAAATAAAAATCTGCAACGAAATGCAAGGCGCGGCAGGTTGACAATTTTTTTTTACTCTTTGTTGCATTGAGGAAAATAAGATATAATATTTTATACTAATTATATATTTATGCCTATAAGACGATATAACTTAATTCTTAGTATTTACAGTAGTTTTGGACATTTTATTTAATATTCGAAAATGATGTGGACCTACAAGAATATGAAGCAAACGTGATTTCCTCTTCTTATTTTAAGTTATATGCTACTGGGGCTTTCCACGTAGTAGGCCAGTTATATGTGAAAATACAACCATACTACATTTTAGTTTCAATTGAAATATTAATCGAGTTAATATTTAGGTTATTAATTCCTTAGAACCGGGTTTTCAGGTGCTTAGTTAATGTTGGTAGTAGTTATGAACAAATGATGAACTACAACATAAACGCTCGACTTGTGATAATTATTTGGTCAATATCATTCTGGTACCTAAAAATCCGTTCCCTATTAAATAGTAATGCTAGTATTAAACGCACATAACCTATATTCTATAAATCAGTAAATACAACAATAACTTAGCTGAGAACAAAAGAATGTGACTTACTGCAATTCAATAAAAATATTAATCCCGATCTTCATTTCTTCTAATATCGACAGTTTGTCAGGAATAATCGATTCTTAGCTGCGTTGCCATATATGTTGATGTTGTTTTCTAATGCCAGGCGTTTGACAATAAAGTCATTTGACCTCTTGCACTCCAATATTTTTCAAAGATATTATCATGGCCAGCCACTGAAGCACAGATTTTGAGGCGTTCCGAATCCATTTCTTGGTTTGAGTTGCACAATGGGCAGTTAGGGGACTGATATATTCCAATTCTATGCAGGTGTTTGGCCAAACAATCATGGCCTGTTGCCAATCTAAATGCAGCTACAGACGATTTTCGTGGTAAATCGGGAATTAACTGTGGATTTTGATGCAGAGAGTTCCATTTTTCCTCTTGAGATTTTGTTATCAAATTTTGTTTGTTGAAGTCTAAGTATGTAGATTTAATAAATCTTTTCACAGAGTAATACGTAGATTTAGTAACAGGTCTGTAAGTAGCAGTGCTGCCCTTCTTTGCCAAAGCATCCGCATTCTCGTTTCCCAGGATTCCACAATGGGATGGTATCCATTGGAATACAATTCTTTTATTGAGTGATATTAATATTGAGAGAGCATTTTAGTTATTTCTGCTGTTTGAGATGAAGGTGTGTGTTTAGAGACTATTGATAGAATAGCTGCTTTGGAGTCTGACAATATAACTGCATTTTAAAATTTACTGATGTGGCATAGAAGATTCCTGAGACTTTCACTTATTGCAATGATTTCTCCATCAAAACTTGTTGTTCCATACCCAAGAGCTCTATAAATTGAGAAGAGACAGCACGTAACACCTGCACTGGCACCTTGTTCTCTGGAGATCAAGGATCCGTCAGTGTATAAATGAAGCCAGTTTTGTGGAGGGTACCTAATATTAATTGTCTCTAAGGACAATTGTTTTAGTATTTCAGTGTTTACTTCTGATTTTAGTATTTCTTGTGTTAAATTTAGATTATATTCTATATTTAATAGAGTTAAAGGGTTTGGTTTAATTTGTAGGTTTTCTTTTTTATTCGGGATATTGATTTTCTGTTTTAATCCTTGAACAATAGATATGAAACTTTTTTGGGTTTTCAATCTACAGAGAGGACTATATGAATGCCAATTGTTTCCTGGTAATCGAATAAGTTTTTCATATTGAATCAGTGCTTTTTCTTCTATTGTCATTTTGATGCTGTTAATATTAGTGAGGAATCTCATAGAATCTATTGGAGTTGTTTTGATTCCACCAGTAATGAGTCTGAGAGCTTGGTTTTGAACAGATTCTATTTCGTTTATGAAAGGTGAAGTAATTAAAATTTCTCCGCAGTATGTCAGCACTGGCTGTATAAACATTTTGTATGTAGTGTTCAAAGTATTCCTAGAGCATTCCCATTTCTTTCCTGCTAGTCTTTTTAGAAGGGAGAATCTTTTACGAGCTTTTTCAGAAATGTATTTCAAATGGCTGCTCCATGTTAACTTACTATCGAAAATAACTCCAAGATATTTGGATTCATAAGTCCTAGGAAGGTGTTGGCCATTGTATTGAATATTGAATTCTCTTTCCTTTTTACCAAGTGAAAATATTTGGTAGTTACTTTTGCTTAAATTGTCATCAAATTTGATGTATTCCATTCATGTAGATGATTTAGAGCTTTAAGAGCAGAATTTTGAATTTTGTCTCTATGTCTGTAAGATCCAGAAGTCCACAAAACTATATCATCTGCAAATAGTGCTGTTTTCATGTTTGATTCCTCTAATAGGGAGGGTGTCATTTATATAAATATTGAATGAAGTTGTGCTGAGGACAGCGCCCTGGGGTAGACCTCGATATGTTTGTCCATAACTAGAAAGTGAGTTATTGAATTTAGTGGCAATGAATCTTTGACTAAGGAATTCTGATATCCATCTGAACATATTGCTGGAGATACCTAATTTCTGGAGTTTTAGTAATAATTTATTTCTCCAAACAGAGTCATATGCTAACTGAAAGTCAATAAATATTGCCAAGGTATCTTCTTTCTTGTTAAAACTATCTTCTATTTCTTGGCCGAGGCGTATGACTTGTTCATTGGTAGAGTGTAGTTGTCGAAAGCCGGCTTGTCTTGGTGATAAAAGATTTTGGGATTCTAAAAACCAAGTTAATCAGTTGGAGATCATGGACTCCATGGTTTTAGCTATCATGCTTAACAGTGCTATTTGTCGATAACTATTAACATCATGAGCAGGTGTCCCTTTTTTGTGAATTGATACAATGATTGCTTTTTTCCAAGCTGCAGGAATTGAGGTGTTCCATGATAAATTGAAAATGGATAAAAGTACAGACTTGGCTTTTTCCCCCAGATGTTTCAAAAGTTCTGAATGAATGTTGTCGGGGCCAGGAGATTTCTTGGTTTTTAAATTTTGTATAGCTATATTTAAGTTTTTGGAAGTAAAATTTTGATGTAATATTTCAGGTTTTGTACTAGTAATATTGTTTTTATTATTTTTATGTAATTCTCTTTTGATAAATTTGTCAGTTTTTTTGATATTGAGATGTAATGTGAGAGTTTGAGTAGTGTTTAATTGGGGGACTATTTTACCTCCGGATAATTTTACCTTAATGGTACTCATTTCATATTGGAGTGGTTAAATGGCAAGTTGTAGCCGATTTAAGTGAACACCATATTTTAACGTTTTGGTGGCTACTTCATTCACACACAACCCCCAGAATGTCTGGAGGACCACACCTGCTGTTGGTTGACGGGTCCATTGGACCTAGCTGGGAGATCTTGTTGATCACCAGCTTTCCCTCCTTAAGCCACTGGAGGACGATTTTAGTGCCATAGCAGGTCAGCACTAGAAACAGAAAAGTAGAAAGAGGAGGAAGGAAAGGGAAATGAACCCCTAGGCCTCGAATGCTCTAATGCCGTCGGGGTCGAAGAAAGTAAGAGTTCAGTCAGAGGACTGGATAGGAAAGGGTATTGAGGGAATTAGGTATTGAATAGAGGAAAATTATACCAAATTCAGTCATTAACTCATCAAGCTGACCAGTGCTAATTGATGAGTAGCCCCTCCCTTTAGTTCAGCTTGTAAAATTATGCTTACTAACAGCTGCACCACGGGAAGGTAGGGATGGGACGTTGGGTATTTGTCCAGGTTGGTTCCTTAAAGCCTTCAAGGGAAGGATTAATGGCTCTCCCCCCTCTATCCGACAGATACGTGTGTGTGTATCAAATGCTCTGGATTTAACAATGAAGTCATCATCCTTCTTGCTTCCCAATATTTTGATGGAAGGTCCACAAATGTCCTAAGAGTTTCACAATTAGCCAGGTGCTCCATCTCCATGTCCTCTTCTCTGGTGCACAGTAAGCATTTAGGTGAATTCAGTACTCCAATACGATGGATGTGTTTACTGAGGCAATCATGACTAGTAATCAATCTAAACATGGCCACGGCAGATTTTCGAGGTAGATCAGGAATTAGTTTTGGATCTTTGAATGATTCTTTCCATTTTGAATTTTGATGTTTTGCCTGTTCGCTGTAACTTATTCTTTTTATGACTCGTTTTATTGATTCATATGGGAACTTGAAATTTGTTTTTAACTTGATATAAGTTCCTTTCTTTGCTAACATATCTGCTTTCTCGTTACCGTTCAGTCCGCAGTGGGCCGGGATCCATTGGAAGACCACTTTTTTATTTAGCATTTGAATTTGTTTTACCACGCAATGAATTTCTTTTACTTTTTCCATTTTAGGGGATGTAGTTGAGCTGATGGACTGGATTGCAGCTTTGGAGCCAGACAGAATGACTATGTTTTTGCACTGGTTTAGCCAAACAAATACATTTTGAAGTGATGTATAAATGGCTTCAACTTCGCCATCAAAATTTTTTGTGTACTTGCCAACATTTTTATAAAGAGAAAAGTATTGGCAAGTAGCTCCTGCTCCAGCTCCTTCATTTTGATCAATGAGAGATCCATCAGTGTAAATGTACAACCAGTCCTTCTGTGGATATTTTCTATTAATTGTTTGTAGGGCAATGGCTTTTGCTATTTCTGGATTTATATCTTTTTTGTTGAAGACTTCATCAAGATCAAGGCAGCAATCTACTTTGAAGTTATTAAGTGTATTATATCGGGACAGCAAGTTTTCCTTCTCACTTGGTATTTCTAGATTTTGTTTAAGCTTTTCTACCTCTTGTATGTATCCGTTTTGGGTCCTCAATGTAAATTTAGAATCTTAGTATTTACTCCTTTTATCCCAATTTGGAAGCCTTCTTAATTTTTCATAGGTTAAAATCTGTTACAACTGGTTTATTAGATGTGATTATTTACATGGCTTCAATTGGAGTAGTTTTGATTGCACCAGTGATGAGACGTAAAGCTTGGTTTTGAGTGCTTTCTAATATCTGTTCATTTGTGGTTGATGAGGTGATTAGTGCTTCACCACAGTACGTTAAGATAGGCTTTATGTATGTGATGTAGGTTGTGTTGAGTGTACTCCTTAAGCTACCCCATTTCGTTCCTGCCACTCTTTTTAGTAATTTAAAACGATTTGTTGCCTTTTTGCTGATCTGTTCAATGTGATTTCTCCATGTGAGTTTATTGTCGAAATGTATACCCAGGTATTTTGCATTTTCAGTTCTTTGTAACTTATCATCTCTATAGTTTAGATTTATTTTCACTGGTTTCTTTCTTAATGAGAAGAGTTCAAAGTTTGTTTTTTCTGTGTTCACTGACATCATATTATTGCGTTGCCATATATAGAACCCACGAACTTCGGTTTCTTCTCAACCCGCGTCTCGATCCCGTTTTAGAAATCTCATAAGGATTCAGATCTCGATCGCGGTTTAAAATCCGAGGTTTCGAACCACGATTTCGTCCGTGTTTTAGAAATCGACCCATAGTCTCTGGAAACTCAAGTGAGAGGAAGTCCACGTTCTCAGTAAGAACTATTTTAAACTGAATTCCATCAGTTTCATTACTTCTTCTTCTCTTCTCTCTCATTACTCCAGTGAAAATCTCAGAGTTGTAAAAGCAAAAGTACACATACATGGAAGAATAGTGGAACATACTTTTGTATTATCAGAACGTTAATTGATTCCTCATACCATATAAAGTAAGTTTGCCAATTAAAAAAAAAAGACGAATCATCTGAAAAAGTCCCACAGATTCCTTCCAGAAAACGAAGGGGTGCAGGAAGTTTACATTATAATTACACATGAAAATGATTGAATATTATAATATGATATTGATGATTTGTGAAGGATTTGCAATATGTACCCTTTGTTCTGAGGAATGCGCGCTTCCTCCTCATGGGGGAAGAAATTTTCTCATGAAATTTCGGCTAGTGTAGGCCTGTGGGACCGATGTACACCCAGCATCGTGATGTACTTGGGGAGCTGCGATAGGTAGTGAAAATCCGGTTTCGCAAACCAGTTATAACGGCTGGGGGCATCATCGTGCTAACCACACGATACCAGTCCACATCTGTGGGGTAACGGTTAGCGTGTCTGGCCGCAAAACCAGGTAGCCCGGGTTCGATTCCCGGTCGGGACAAGTTACCTGGTTGAGGTTTCTTTCCGGGGGTTTCCCTCAACCCAATATGAGTAAATGCTGGGTAACTTTCGGTGCTGGACTCCGGACTCATTTCACCGGAATTATCATCTTTATCTCATTCAGACGCTAAATAACCTAAGATGTTGATAAAGCGACATAAAATAACCTACTTAAAAATACCACACGATACCTCCATTCTGGTTGGATGATCGTCTACCTCTGTTTCAGCAACCGGCTGGTCGGTCTTGGTCCTTCATGTGTTGTAGCGCCACGGATTTACTTTTTTATTATTGTTTTAGTAGGTTATTTAGCATCTGAATGAGATGAAGGTGATAATGCCGGTGAAATGAGTTCGGGGCCCAGCACCGAAAGTTACCCAGCATTTGCTCATATTGGGTCGGGGGGAAATCCCGGGAAAACTCTCAACCAGGTAACTTGTCCCCACCGGAAATTGAACCCGGGCCACCTAGATTCGCGGCCAGACGCGCTAGCCTTTACTCCACGGGTGTGGACGGTTTACTTTTTACTTTTACCCTTTGTTCTGAATAAAAATCTAATTTTAGTGTTCTATTCCGACATTTACTCTGAGTGTACATAAAAATAAATGAATATTCTGTTATATTGATGATCTGTGAATGTTTCGAAATAAGTAACAATTTTTCCTGAATAAGAATATCATTTTAACGTTCTATTCTGATGCTTAAAGTTTGTCTAGTCATGAAAATGAATGAATATTTTATTATATTGATGATCTGTGAAGGATTTGCAATCGCAAATAACAATTTATTCTGAATAAAAATTTATTTTTTTTTGTTCTGTTTTTAAGTTTACAGTAATAGTAAGTTACACAAATGAAAATGATATATTGATGATCTGTGACAGTTTTGCAAAGTAACCATTTGTTATGAGTAAAGATGTAATATTTTATTGTATTCTGCTAATTAATGTATGTTCAAAATATTGAGAAACAACACATATCCACGGCTTTTATATATTTTTTCTCGGAAAATATATGTCGCATAGGGATGAAATCTACTGAAAATCTTTAACTTACTGTACTTAACCACATATATTTTTTTACGGGGTCAAAGTATTAGGTAAAAGTAGCTGTGCGGTTTTTGTCGTTCCTGAAAATTTTACTTTTATGGACGTGTTTGGTTTCTCAATATTCCCATTCAAACGATGTATAGAAATTATTATACATTCAGAAATTTAAAATAAAATATATTATAGTCCAGACACATGGCCTGAAGACATTAATTCTTCAATTAAGCACAGAAACTTAATCATAAACGAAAACAAAAAAGAATTAATTATTTTCTAAGGTTAATATACAGGATGATTCAAAACCTCTGCGACACACTGCGACAAACTCTGAGGGGTGATAGATCTCTTTTTGTTAAACAAACAATGTCGTTTCAAAGTTACCGTTGAAAATGTTTTTGCGCAGGCGTACGTCAATGTATGTGAATGTGTGCACCCCTGTTTGTTTGTTTGTTAAGATGTTTGTAAGAGAAAAGAAGGGTTGTTGTTGTTTGTTTACGTTTAATGTTCAATGCCTTTTCGTTTCAGTTCACTGTAAACATTGTGTGGTGAAGGTGATTTCTGTTTTGAAATTGTTGTCGATATATGTGGAGAGCTCTTCTTCCGTTTTCGCGAGCCTCCCCATAACACATTACCATGTCGGCTAACTCAGGAAAAGTGTAGACATCCATTCTCAATTGATGATTAGACTGAACTGAAAGGAAAAGGTATTGAACATTAAACGTAAACAAACAACAACAACCCTTTTTCGTCTCTTACAAACATCTCAACAAACAAACAGAGATGCACACATTCGCCTACACTGACATACACCCGCTCAAAAACATTTTCAACGGTAACTTCGAAACGACGCGTCAAAAGACATAGGTTGTTTAACAAAAAGAGTTCCTTATTGTTAGATCTATCACCCCTCAGAGTTTGTCGCAGAGGTTTTGAATCACCCTGTATAAAGAAAAAAGGAGTTGACACAAGTTTGGGGGGCAGTGCCCCCATGCCCTCCCATAACTCCGCCTATGCTTGCTCCTTCAAAAACTTAACCTTACTATATAGTCCAGGACTTTAGTCAATTTCATCGCAGTAGTTGCGCAACAAGTTTGAAGATAGTTCAATTTTCTCGTTTGTTGATAAATTCCGAATCTTGTAAGACGTCAAATGACTCAAAAGAGTGTCGAATTTATACCACTTATGCATTACCATATCTTTGCCAAGCACCCATTTAAATTTAGAACTAGCAATGGAAATGTCGTTGTTTGAAATATTAATCCTAAGTTCGTTAATTACTTTTAAACTCGCGATAATCTTTAGCACAACAGAAGTACTGCCAATTTAAAAAAATACAACGTTCAATATCGTTTACTATTACCGTGAACCCATCAATTTTCATATTTTCGATCCTACTTTTGTACTGGTTAAAATCTGAAATCACGTCATTTGCCAACCACTTGCTAAACGCATCTTCATCTCTCGCCTCTGCTTCTTTTCGTCTTTCTTCTGGTTCCTCACGTTTTTGTTTACATTCAGAGGACAAATGTGATGGCTGATTTGGAAGTTTTGAAGGGACTGCATTATCTGTGAGTTTAGGTATTTTTCTGGGCACTAAAGAACACTACCGTCACTTCGAACTGCTCTTCCAGATTTTAACCAGTTCAAAAGTAGGATCGAAAATATGATAAGTGTCTCTGGTAATCGACTTGGATACCACGAAACCTGCGACATGAGTACCACAAAGGAAACTGGACTCTGTTCACTATGTGAAGACGGTTGTGCACTAGAGCTGAGGACGGAGCGAGTAGAACTGTTGAGTTACTCGGTTCTACCAGTTTATGTGCTTGGCAGCGAAGCGCCGAAGTTACTCGGTTAACCGTAGCCGTTACCGGTCAGTTCAAACGTTCAAACAGAGTTCACGTGTTTTACTTAATTCTAGCAGACAACAACGTAGGTAATGTATTTAAATATTTTCTGCTGCAGAACAAATTATTTCCTTATCCCCAAGGCGGGCTGAAAGGCCTCTATTATTGAAGAGGAGTTCATCCAATTTTCAAGTGGGCCTAATGAATACTGACAGTCTGAACATATTACTGTAAATAATAATAATAATAATAATAATAATAATAATAATAATAATAATAATAATTATCATAATAATATAATATATATTATATATTATAATATAATATTATATAATATTATATATTAAATATTATAATATTATATTATATAATATTATATATATATTATTATATAATATATATATTAAATATTATAATATTATATTATATAATATTATTATATTATATTATATTATATTATTATTATTATATAATATTATATATTATTTTTATTATTATTATTATTATTATTATTATTATTATTATTATTAGTTGAGAGGCGGGAGGAAATAAAACATTTGGGGAGGCCGAGACGTAAATGGGAGGATGATATTGAAATGTATTTGAGGGAGGTGGGACATGATTATAGAGACTGGATTAACCTTGCTCAGGATAGGGACCAATGGGGTTTATGTGAGAGCGGCAATTTACCTCCGGGTTCCTTAAAAGCCATAAGTATTATTATTATTACAATAATAATAATAATAATAATAATAATAATAATAATTTTATTATAATTATTATTATTATTATTATTATTATTATTATTATCATCATCATCATCATATTAGAGTGTTTGATTAATATTAAAATATGTTAAAAAAGGAAGTGCATTACATTTTTCTTGTGTTCATTGGATTTGTGTTACCTCATCAGTCATCATTTTATTTGTTTTTATTTCCACGAATTATGTTACCTAATTACTTTAATTTATCAATAATATTACTCTTCACCAAATAGAACATGGTTGTATTGAAGGCTAGTAATGTTACAAAATAAATAAACATTATGTTCTTCAGTTTAAGATTCCACGTTTTATTGATTATTTTATCCACTTTCCGTGATAGTAAATAATTCTGTGTATTATTTTGAAGTGTTTTAGGCAGCGCTTCATGGAGCCCGTTTCTTTCTATCTTCTTTTTTATTTAGCTGCGGCGTTTAAGGTTTACCTCACATGTTAATTTATTCGCTGTTAGTATTATAAATTATTTTCTCAATTTTATTTCGTCTGTCATATATAACAACACTGAAAGTTAAATAGGCCTTTCATACATAATAACTCCGCAAATAGTTGTAATCACGCAAATGAAATTTGCAACCGCCATTTTGCAATGAAGAAAAGCAATTTTTTCTCGTCAATTGGCAAAGCGAAAGCGCTTTACTACAACGCTTTTAAAACACGCTTGGTTTCACTTTCAAATTACGTTCTAAAATCGACTCAATCTATCTACATTTTAAATCTGCCGCCACAAATTTGTACTCGGTTTAACCGAGTAATGACGTCACAGTAACTGCTCCGAACCGAACCGCTCCGTCCCCAGCCCTATTGTGCACCATTCAATGACAGTGAAACGGTGTGTGAACTAGATCCATATAATGGAATAGTACATTATGCAACGAGCCTATAATGATAGTAATTAAGAAGCGAGTATGGATGTTTTCATACAAGCTTCTTAATTACCATTATAGGCGAGTTTCATACGACTTTTTATTCTCGACCATATTTCTAACTTGAAATTATTCATTTTATTTGTATCTAACTGACCTTGAGCAATACCTCGTAAATTGTGAGATGTGCGCAGACGCGAAAGTATTGATTTTTTCCGAGGAACAGATGTCCAGATAGCCTATAAGAACCTACAGAGTAAACTAAATATTAACTTTGATATAACATTGAAATTAAATTAGACATTGAAAAACGAGATGACAAATTGAATTTATTTAAATATTATTTACAATTAATGCTAATTATTATAGTAACAGAACATAACCTTCTGCGATAGTATTGGATTTCCAGCCTCCGTGACTTTTCGCTAATTCTCTTTCGATTGCATATCCGAGAATAATCGATACTTGCGGTTTTATAACGGTACAAAGCTGACTTGTCATTGGCTGAACACCTGTAAGCTGACTTGTCATTGGCTGAACACCTGTACTTTAATGAGTAGGTGTACTTTAATGACATGCATTAAAGGACTGCTACCAGGTGTATAATTACTACATTTCGGCATGGTCGAGCATAAAGACTATTATGAAATTGAAATGTGTGGAATACTATTAAAAACGTGTTAGAAATGCTCTACGCCAACTAGCAAATTCAAACAATCTAGGTTGTAGAGGGGGGCTAACGCACAAACTTATCGACAACCTCCAGAACTACTTTGGCATTGCTTTGAGGGCCAATACTGGCAATGTAGAAGATAAGTGTAGAACAATCTGGGCTTCCTTGTTCCATATCGCAGCAGATGATGACCAGCCTCTTCATGCTAAGCGTCCATTGGGTGAAGGGAGTTGGTGTCCTTACGAAGTAGTGAAAGCCAAAGGAGAAACTTGCAAACACAAAAGGACCTGGCATGAAAATATAATAAGAGCGATTAAACCTGTGTACGAGAGGTTGACTTACCTAACGTTATTGGCAAGGTGCTTATATGGAAAAACCCAAAATGTGAACGAGACGTTCAATGAAACAATATGGAACAGGTGCCCCAAGGAAGTTTATACAAGTAATGAAACTGTAAATTTGTGTGTCAGTGATACTGTGTGTCATTTTAATATAGCTCCAAAAGTAGAAATTGAAATTCTAAGGAGGATGGGTGTAAACCCTGGTACAAACACCATCGCAGGAGTTGCTGCATCAATGGAAAATGAGGACAAAAGTGCGAAACAACATTCAACACCTGAAGTAGAAGCAAGAAGGAGGTATCCGAGAGACAGAAAGAAGCTGAAACTGGACCAATATGAAGCTGCTGAAGGGATGACATATGATGCTGGAGGCTTCTAGACTCTGAAAGTTTGTGGTTCATTTCCTGTAAGTAGTAATTTTAGAATATTTAATTTTTTTAGACATGACATTTCAGCCAAATATGATGATACCAAGAAGATATTGGTGTCATTTTGAAGCTTGAAATGTCCCCTAGTGCCTGACAATGAATAAAATAACATTAAAATAATTAATAATTATCTTTGGATATTTTTACATAATTATGCAACATAAAACATTATCATATTTTACATATATGGTAATATTAATTAATGTAAATGAAAATAAAAATAGCTCTATGTCAAGCACTAAACAATAGTTTTAGCTATAAAACAGTGAAACAACTGAGGCTCCATCTTAAAAACTGTATGAGATATCATGTTTCAAGTTTCAAATCAAAATTATAAACAAAATAATTTTTATAAACAATTTAGAAACAATTTCAAGGGATCTGTTCAGTTCATTCTCTTTCCGGTACTATATTCAATTGTTTACAAATTTTAAAGGGCAATATTATGCAAAACAAAATAATTTTGTATGTATAATTTTATATGTAAAGAAGTACATATACCTAAAGGCAATTTATTCATATTGTTCGTCTATAGTTGAGTTGAGATTTCTGAAAGGTCTAACCAGCTTAATTAAAAATAGAAGAAAAAAAGTGCTTTCAGATTGTACGACATAAAAACATAAAAATTACATTATTTTGTTTTGTTATAAAATAAAATAAATTGCTGTATTGAAGGACAACGTTTTATAGCTAAATGGAAAAGTAATGATATTTCATCACCATACTCTCGGATTCCAGAATCTACACTATTTTCGTTGAAATTTTTTAGTTTTCCGAAAATGTAAGGTTCGAAATTTGGAATGTAATGTTCATTACGGTGGTCAACAGTCATTTTGCGCCAGACATAAAATGATCAAGTTCTTACTAATTTCGACCTCCTGAATTAAAAAATAACAAGAAAAATGTTCCAGCAGCTCGGGTTTTCGAGGTGAACAATATAATTAATTTTCTATATATTTTATTTAAAAAATCACCGTATTTCTTGTGAAACTATTTGTGATGACTTATTATGTGGAAAACAATATTAGTATAAGTAAGCCACCATGTTAGAAACACTTGTAGAAATGTAAATTATTGTATTGTCCTTTTACGAATCTATTTGGAGGAGGTGAGACAGGTTCGCGATATGAATTCGCTTGAGTTTACATGATTTTACTTGAGATGTGTATTTATTTCACTCTGAGCTTTGATGACATTACTGTAGTTTATATTTCGCAATATACTAATCTGTAAAAACCATTTATAGAAGCAGAACTTGTTTTAATGCCCTTTTCGTTTCCATTTGGGGGGGGGGGGAGATTCAGGTTCGCCACATGAAATCACTTCAGTTTACCAGGAGATTTCTTTGATGTTAGTATTCTATATAAGACGTGTATTGCTTTAAAAAGTGCTTTAATGATAACATTCAAAGTACGAATGTTTAAATGTGCGGATTTGAAGGTTGTAGCATTGTTTCTTAGAATGCAATTAGGCTACACAAAATCTTTCTGTGCGAATGGGATATGCTCGAAATAAGCATTATAAAATAAAAGTATGGCCAACACAATTACTAGAGCCAGGGAAGAAAAATATTATACATCAACTCATTGTACCTCAAAGTAAAGTAATTTCATCCCGTTTACACATTAAGTTAGGGTTAATGAAGAATATTGTTAAAGGGATGACTCATGAAACTGATGCATTTAGTGACTCAAAAATAAAAGAGAAAGTTTTCAACGGACCACAAATTACAGTAATAATGAAGGACAATCACTTCGACTGGGATTCGAACCCGGGACACCTTGTTTCGCGGCCAGACGCGCTGACCGTTACTCCACAGGCGTGGACACCGTGGAAGTGAGTACTACGAAGAACTAGTACAAAATTTACTGTTGGCGTTTGAAGCTATGGGTTGTAATATATCCCTTAAAATTCACTTCATTTACTCCCGTCTTGACTTCTTCCCCGAGAATTGTGACAAATTCAGTGATGAGCATTATAAGCGCTTTGATGAAGAAATTTTATCTATTTAAAAAAGATACCAAGAACAGTGGAGTACTAATATGCTAGAAGATTATTGTTGGACTTTAGCTCGTGATGTACCTGATGCCCAGTATAAAAGAAAATGCAGAAAAAGAAAGCTGTAATCTTCTGAACAGTGAGTATTTGACTTTACGGTCGTTATATAAAGCAATATTTTGAATAGACATAAATTTGAAAATTTCTAAAAAAAACCGTAACCTGAAACTGTTTTATTGTCATATTCGTATTCAGGAGGTTCAAATTATGTAGAAAACATGTATCACATGCCCAGTGCAAAAAAAAAAAAAAAAGTTAAAATTTCTTACGCAGTGATCAACATTACTTTTAGGGATTAGACATTTACTTCAATGATCGAATGTCGAATTAACCTATCTCTATTGTATTATTATTTGAAAAAGTTTTGATGCCTACAGATGTTTCTAATCTATGTTTTCTACCAGTAAGTTCATTACCATATGATTGACATAATGTAGTATCACAGACTGTGGTAGTATGATAAAAAAACGGTGAAATTTCATCTGTCTACTTTCATTTGTTCAAGAGAAAATGGGGACACATGCAAATAAATGTAATTTTTAAAAAGCAAATGCACAAATGAACACGTGGTAAGAACTATATTTCCTTAACTGCACAGTCGCAACATTGAAGTTCATCTCCTATTATGAAAACGCAGCCAACATAGTATAGAATGAATTTCTGCTACAAAATTAATAAAACAAGAGGAAGAAGAACTCCAAGCCAAAGAGTGAATTTTATAATGATAAAAATCAAGTAACATGAGTGCAATATTTGCTGGCCTTCTATGCCCAAGGTTGCGGGTTCGATCCCGGGCCAGGTCGATGGCATTTAAGTGTGCTTAAATGCGACAGGCTCATGTCAGTAGATTTACTGGCATGTAAAAGAACCCCTGGGGGACAAAATTCCGGCACATCCGGCGACGCTGATATAACCTCTGCAGTTGCGAGCGTCGTTAAATAAAACATAACATTTAACATTGAGTGCAATATATAAATGCATCATAAAATGTACGTTATATCAGTTTCTTTACAAAACTAAAAAACACGGTTTAAATATAAAATACGAAAACGACAATATTTAAATTCCATTGTGGCAGGTTGACTACATTTAAAATCAGGTCGAAAGGTCTCAACCCAAGTAATGTACCTTCAATTTTCTTACCTACAGCATTTATTCACTGACGCTAGTTACATTTTTTCATTCTCTATGGAATTCACGTTCATTGCTCAACGCGTAACAAAGCCCTCTTCAACAATGCAAATGACATATTGGACCGCCATTATGAGTTTTGATTTCATTTAAAGCAAGAAAAGATAGCGCTTTATGTGTATTGAGGAGCTCGGATCGATTCTCATGGGACAATCAGGATGAAGCTCTTTCCACTGAGGTAAGCTTTCTAATTATATTACGATTCCTGCTTGAAAACTACAACAGCAAGCAGGGAATAAAACATTTACGTTTGAAGCGTCAATGGCTATTCCAGGAATAAATGTGTATATTAGGGGGCTGATAATTAAGACTCCAATGGACAGGCATATTTAAAAACACTAACGAATGCACGACGCAGTTTGAAAATTACTGAGGACAATGAGGTTTTATGGTTTTAATAAATTACGCTGTTTTATGAATAAATAATAAATATTAATAAAATAAATCATACAATGCTACACATGTGAAAGTTTGGAAACGTGAATCGTAAATAGTATTTAAACAGTATTTTAAATTTGAATAATACTGCGAAATGAATACAAACTCACAAAAATACGAATCAATAAAAACATGTAATATCACCAGTAAAAATTATTATAATATAATCGTAATAGAAAATAAATAGGTAGTTTCCTAGTACCCGGTACTCGTCAGATAGATCATTTTTGTGTTTACACAATGGCTCCTTTCTGAAAAGAAATTTAATAGTTTGTTACTAGATGTGATTCTAGTCATTTTGTAATATATTTTTGGTCCAGGGAAAATATGCATCTTTTATAATTATACAACAATGATCGACTTAACAGCTTATGTAACGATTACCGGGTACTAGGAAACTTCCAATAAATATTAATAATTATTATTAATATCATTAATACAATTAAAGATCTAAAAATATATATAATAATTATCAGTTCCATATCTGGGTTCTCTGATCCATGAAAACAGATTACCGAAATAGGCTGAATGAAGATGCAGAAATGAGGCTACACCTTCCCGCCCTAAAACCAAATACAGTAATTATGCAAAAATTTTGTAGCCTTTAAAAAAGAACATATTCACCTCACCAATCAGAACAATTCAGTTCTATATTTTATATAATTACGTGTGCTATTTATTAAATACTATTAACTTAAAATATATTAACATTTGCATCGTAGGCATTATTTTTTTTTATTCTCTTAAAGATCTTACGACAGTTCATAGTAGGCCTACTGAGTAAAGCGAATGTGCACTTAAAACTAAACTGAAAATGCAAGTATTGACAATGTATGTGCATTATTAACATAGTTTCAATCTACAGCTACACCCACTTCAATAAAATCTGTAATAATACTTACTTACAAATGGCTTTTAAGGAACCCGGAGGTTCATTGCCGCCCTCACATAAGCCCGCCATTGGTCCCTATCCTGTGCAAGATTAATCCACTATTTATCTTCATATCCCACCTCCCTCAAATCCATTTTAATATTATCCTGCCATCTATGTCTCGGCATCCCCAAAGGTCTTATTCCCTTCGGTCTCCCAACTAACACTCTATATGTATTTCTGGATTCGCCCATACGTGCTACATGCCCTGCCTATCTCAAACGTCTGGATTTAATGTTCCTAATTATGTCAGGTGAAGAATAATATGCATGCAGTTCTGCGTTGTGTAACTTTCTCCATTCTTCTGTAACCTCATTCCTTTTAGCCCCAAATATTTTCCTAAGAACCTTATTCTCAAACATCCTTAATCTCTGTTTCTCTCTCAAAGTGAGAGTCCAAGTTTCACAACCATATAGAACAATGTGTAATAATAATAATAATAATAATAATAATAATAATAATTCTAACACTAATTCTAACAACAAAGGACCTTCGAAACCCTCCCATACCGCATATGAGACTTATTTGATTTGCGTTGTGTTAATTTTATTCATGTTCTAATGAAAGTGAGAAATGTATTAATATTTCTAATGAATAGCCATTTTTAGAAAGGAACTAAGTCAAAATCTGCTGCTATTCAGGAGCGCAAAAAACTTATTTTCAAGAATAGGCTGAATATGAGTGTACCAGTCCCGTACTATAAATATCAACTTGAATTTGAAAGTATTAATCATTTCATCAGTAAAACAAATACAAATTTTGACTTAGTTCCTTTCTAAAAAGTTTTATTCAAGTATACAGGTTGAATATATGTATTTGTTGTTGTTGTTTGCTAGTGCTGAATTTCTGACAATAAAATTAACTCTCTCTCTCTCTCTCTCTCTCTCTCTTTCCAGTATTTTTCACTCAAGGACGCTAAGTTGATAGTGGCTGGGCAGTGTTGAAGACGATTTTGATCCATTTCCTCACAGGTGGTTTATATTAATTATTGGATAAAGTACACATATTTTATCACCTAATAACATAATATTTGGGTAACGTATGCTTAAATTCTATTTGTTCCACAAAAATACTAATTTTTACTGAATTTCAATATAATAATAATAATAATAATAATATTAACCCTATTTTGCGAGGGTTGTGAAGGACGAGTATTTTCCCTGGACCAAAAAATGAAATACAAATTAAGTAACAATTAGTATTTTATTGTGGACCTACTGCTGAAGTTGTTCATTTTTATTCTTCAGGTTATCCTGGTAGTTAAGAAAACAAAGTGCCATGAAATACCGTTTCTGTGGTCATCATTTACCAACATTTTCCCCCTTTGTTTCTTAAAATAATACTTATTTTACACGGTAATTTTTATTTGTTCTTGTTTTCAACGTAAACAATGATGCACAATTCGGTCAATACAAAAAATGTCTTCGTAGGTTACACAATGCACGTTATTGAAATTGGTGTGGAGTGATTTATTATGGATAGTATACAAGACTGATTTAGAAACGTGTTAAAGGAATTATTCTTACATCAAATGTATGCTTCATGGACTAAAATTACCGTATTTTATTGTTTAGATATAATTAAGATAAGTTGAATTCACAAACATGTTGAAGAATTTCCTCTTGTGCAAAATCGGATGCAGCCTGGACCAAATGATCATATCTTTATTATGTATTTACTTTATAAAGTTTGTTCCCGCATGGTTCAGAATAGATACTGAACTGCCTACTCAAGCGCAGGGTACGATTAAATATAAACTTACAATTAAATAAATTATTAAGGGAAATTAATATAGGGTTTGATAATTAGTTGCTATGTATTAGTCTCATTCATTTATAGTATTCGGCAGAAGGGCAGATCTTTCACTACAAACCCAGCATTCTCCAGTCTTTTCTATTTTCTGCCTCCCTCTTTGTCTCCGCATATGATCCATATATCTTAATGTGGTCAATCATCTGATATCTTCTTCTGCCCCGAACTCTTCTCCCGTTTACCATTCCTTCTAGTACATCCTTCAGTAGGCAGTTTCTTCTCAACCAATGACCCAGCCAATTCCTTTTCCTCTTTCTGATCAGTTTCAGTATCATTCTTTCTTCATCCACTCTTTTCAACACTACTTCGTTCCTTATTCTGTCTGTCCATTTCACACTTTGCATTCTTCTCCATATACACATTTAAAATGCTTCTATTCGCTTCTCTTCACTTCGTCGTAATGTCCATGTTTCTACCCCATACAATGCTACTTTCCACATAAAGCACTTTACTAGATTCTTCTTTAGTTCTTTCTCCAGAGGTCCGCAGAAGATACTCCTGTATTAGTCTTATATCCTTGTGAATATTGGTTATAAACTTTTTCAATTGTGATCGCTTTATATCATAATTATAGTGTCTTGCTTTTGCAGCCTCTGCTACTTTAGCCTATTGCTTATATTAATTGTTTATTTTGTCTTCTTCTTTCTGCTTATCTACAGTGCAGTTTTGAACTCCCGACCATGAGCATTTGCTCATACGAGGGGTAAATTCTTTAATTTATATATCTGTTTTGTTTAAATATTTGACATGTTCATTTTTGTTTGACGATGAAATAGCTTTTTAAGTGTATTTATATGTATTTAGTATTTAACATGTATTTTTGTAGTTTCCTGATTATAATAAATGTAATCGCCCATACATGATTGTTTCCTAAATAAATTGGAAAAAAATAATACTAATAATAATAATAATAATAATAATTATTATTATTATTATTATAATAGCATAGAACAATAAGGTTAAAAATAATAGTAACCTACCTAAAATAATAATATAATAATGGTAATAATAATAATAATAATGATAATAATAATAACTAATAATAATAATGATGATGATAATAATAATAATAATAATAAAAAGCAAAATAAAAATTAATTATGTTAATATTAATTTAAAAGTGATCCGCAACGGAACCAGTTTCTGAAACACTGGCATAATATCTTACAATAAGTTTGTAATTCATTTTGAATCTAGCGTACACTATTTTAACACTTGAATATAAGCAATTGATTAACTAGCGGACTTACTCGTGTTAATTATGTAAGTCTGTGCGGCTTACGGCTGTTTCGGTGCTTCATCACACCATCGTCAGAGCCTACTAGATCTCGGCGTCATCTCGAACTTCTCTGCCTGTTATGTGGGTGCGTTTGATTGTCGAAAGGTGTTGAAAAATGGAGTGGAGTCAAATAGTGTGTGTGTACTGAAATTTATCTATTTGACTCCACTTTTCAACACCTTTCGACAATCAAACGCACCCCCATAACAGGCAGAGAAATTCGAGATGACGCCGAGATCTAGTAGGCTCTGAGGATGGTGTGATGAAGCACCGAAACAGCTGTAATCCGCACAGACTTACATAATTAACGCGAGTAAGTCCGCTAGTTAATCAATTACATAAGTCTGTAATTATTATTAAATCTAATACAAATTCAAGAAACAGTTACGAAAATCTTCATTAATTTCTAATTTAACAGGAATATATTGTACGAATGAATAATTGCTTCGAAATGTTTGTAATTTTTCACCACGTTACGAACTCGCAATATCAGAGGTCTTACAGGTGGCCACGAACTGATCACAGATCCCTCGAATAACGGCTAAATTGACACGAACTCATCTTTCTTCTTTGGTGCTCCTATTATCGAAGCGGTCACAACGTTGACAGAAATTGAAATAGATTAAATCCCTTAAATCCTTGTATCCCACTTGGTCTGACCACTTGTTTGGATCACATAATCCCGTAGCTTATCATGGATTTATTTTGCCTTAGTATCGCCTCTATTCCACCAATTCAGCCAGCGCTGAGGGACCTCGTTAAATAACAGATTTACAAGTTGCCGGAAAGAAAAAAAGAGCATACTTTTTAACTTTTCACGTTCGAATGTGGAAAGCTGCACTGTGTGTACTGCATTTTCGGCACTACCTCCGAAATCGTGGAAAGAAAAAAATATACGCACATTATAATCTGTCAGCCAGAGTGTAATCATCCCCAACACACAAGTCCCTTTCCATACTCCATCCACTTACGCCAGTTATCACTAGCTGTGTTAAAATAAATTCCAAGCGTTCCGAAAATTTTAGGAGGCCTTTTACAAATCTTTCAGAACTTTCGAAACAATTTCAGGAATTAAATGTATGAAAGTAATGTATGAAGTTTCTTGCAATATTACAGAGTCATTTACCTGCGACAGAGAAAATTTTCAGAGAAAGTGACATCTAAATGTTTCATAGAATCCACTCATTTAGGAATAAGACTAATTTAAACTCGTCAATCTACATCTTGGGACACTCAACTTTAGTTCTGTTCTGTAGTGAGGCAAATTAGGGCTTTATAGCTCTTAAAACTTCTCCATCCTCGATTACTTACTTACTGGCTTTTAAGGAACCCGGAGGTTCATTGCCGCACTCACATAAGCCTGCCATTGGTCCCTATTCTGAGCAAGATTAATCCATTCTCTATCATCATATCCCACCTCCCTCAAATCCATTTTAATATTATCTTCCCATCTACGTCTCTGCCTCCCTAAAGGTCTTTTTCCCCCCGGCCTCCCAACTAACATTCTATATGAATTTCTGGATTCGCCCATACGTGCTACATGCCCTGCCCATCTCAAACGTCTGGATTTAATGTTCCTAATTATGTCAGGTGAAGAATACAATGCGTGCAGTTCTGTGTTGTGTAATTTTCTCCATTCTCCTGTAACTTCATCTCTCTTAGCCCCAAATATTTTCCTAAGCACCTTATTCTCAAACACCCTTAACCTATGTTCCTCTCTCAAATTGAGAGTCCAAGTTTCACAACCATAAAGAACAACCGACAATATAACTATTTTATAAATTGTAACTTTCAGATTTTTTGACAGCGGACTGATTGATAAAAGCTTCTCAACGGAATAAAAACAGGCATTTCCCATATTTATTTTGTGTTTAATTTCTTCCCGAGTATCATTTATATTTGTTATTGTTGTCCCAAGATATTTGAACTTCTCCACCTCTTCAAAAGATAAATTTACAATTTTTATATTTCCATTTCATACAATATTTTGATCAACAGTCATAATTACATACTATGTCTTTTCGGGATTTACTTACAAACCTATCTCTTTACTTGCTCCCAGTAAAATTCCCGTGTTTTCCCTAATCGTTTGTGGATTTTCTCCTAATATATTCACATCATCCGCATAGACAAGCAGCTGATGTATTAACTCGTTCAATTCCAAACCCTCTCTGTTATCCTGGACTTTCCTAATGGCATACTCTAGAGTAGAGATAAAATGTAAAGGTGATTGTGCATCTCCCTGCTTTAGCCCACAGTGAACTGGAAACTCATCTGACAGAAAATGATCTATAGGAACTCTGCTGTACGTTTCACTGAGACACATTTTAATTAATCGAACTAGTTTCTTGGGAATACCAAATTCAATAAAAATATCATATAAAACTTTTGTCTTAACCGAGTCATATGTCTTTTTGAAATCTATGAATAACTGATGCACTGTACACTTATACTCCCATTTCTTCTCCATTATCTGTCGAATACAAAATATCTGGTCAATAGTTGATCTATTACGCTAAAACCACACTGATGATCCCCAATAATTTCATCTACATATGGAGTTAATCCTCGATTAAAACTTTAAAATTCATTATTCCACATTTCTGAAATTTTCTAGGAACATCAGGAGCCCATGGAGTTGGAAGGCATCGACGCTAAGAATGACATGCAGCCCAAGGAGTGGCAGTCTGCAACAAACCCAGTCGAACATCTGGCTACAACAGAATACCAGACAATGGAATGGGATACGCAATGGAAGTAATGCTAGTGAACTAATCCTTTCTCCAACAAGGTAAGACCTTGCGGCTTTCATCTTCTTTATTAGGTCACATAACTTAAGGTAAAATAGGGTTTCAATATTTGGATAACAATAATAACTTAATTAGCATGAACTATTACTCCAGCAGTATTTCTGGTCCGCATTGCACTAGCAGGAAACTGAGGGTTTAAGATTATTTACCTCCAGAAATATAAGGCTTTTGTTTTGAGAATTATTTTAGTTATAGTCCCGTCGCTCTAATTTCCGGTAGCCAATCTCATTGCAGGTCGGCTACATTTAAACGTGTGCGTCTTGTGATCCACTGCTGATCACGTTATGCACTTTCTAAGGCTCGATAAATACTTAATATAATCGCCCGCCATTTTGGCTCTTTTGTTGGCGCTCGTAGAAAGCACACGGGGACGTTATTTACCGCTCAATTATTTGCTCAATTACAGTGCGTTTGATTTATTATCATAGGAGCTACGGCATGATAATATTTAACGGTGTGAGAAATAGATTCCTCGTCTGGTGCTCGGCAACGAAGGAACAAAAATGACGAATTATGTTACTTACCTAGACTTTATAGAGCCTTCACTTCCTAAGGTGTAAGCAAAGAGGAGGAGTCACGCTGGAAATAATAGCGTCGCAACTATAAATGATTGCATTTTCATAACGTCTTGAACGGGTAATTTTAACGACGATAGAACACTATGTTCTTTCGTATAGGTTTTGTGTCTTTTGCGATTTAGGCAGAACCAACTGTTACAGGCCGCGTACAAAAGTACCAATCACAGATCTACGAGTATGTACTGCATAGATAGCCTACGGAAAAAAAAATTGGAGCTCCCTTATTGTTCAATTTATTTTATTGGGTTATTTTACGACGCTGTATCAACATCTAGGTTATTTAGCGTCTGAATGATATGAAGGTGATAATGACAGTGAAATGAGTCCGGGGTCGAGCACCGAAAGTTACCCAGCATTTGCTCGTATTGGGTTGAGGGAAAACCCTGGAAAAAACCTCAACCAGGTAACTTGCCCCGACCGGGATTCGAACCCGGGCCACCTGGTTTCGCAGCCAGACGCGCTGACCGTTACTCCACAGGTGTGGACTTATTGTTCAAGTTTCGCTTACCACACACTGCGCATGTGCAGTAAACAAGTGCCCCTTTAATATGCTACTTGTGGACAGTCGTGCGAAACTGTTGCCTACTTACCAGTGGACTTCCATCAAGACTCGCTCCATGAAAGAATTTCGAGAAGAATAAGTACTCAGTGCGTATGAGAATGCGTAGCACTTCTGTTTCATTACGATTTTATTGAGACGGGCTGTTCGCTCTTAGTAGCGCCTGTTCGGTCTGCTTAGC
Organism: Periplaneta americana; assembly: GCF_040183065.1. Taxonomy (NCBI): domain Eukaryota; kingdom Metazoa; phylum Arthropoda; class Insecta; order Blattodea; family Blattidae; genus Periplaneta; species Periplaneta americana. The sequence goes on from NC_091129.1 coordinate 36,141,479, forward strand.
TATGCTTTTTCTACGTGAATCATCAGAGGACTGAAAGCAAGTAACGGTATCTTAAACCAAATTATAGTAATTTAGCAATTCCTTCTGATGAGAAAACATAGGAACTTCACCAATTTTAATACCTTTCATAGTATGCATTGAAACAAATAGAAACATAATTCGACCTGGTGTGTACAACAAATACAGAAAGGCGGGAGCAAGTTTATTCCAATATTCATGTTAAACAGTGTGACGTACACAAATTTACAATATGAATAACACTGGGCAATTCTGTAAAGCATAGCCCAGTGATGTCAGAGTAAGCGCATTTTTCTTACCTTGACGTATGCGGGCAGCAAGCGCTAAGTATGGAAAGAGGAAGGGTTGTGTATATGAATAAGCAACCTGTTGGATTAAGAAAACAGTGGTGCACAAACTTCACACGGAACGTGAAATTTTATGTCGTTATTTTTATATGGCTTCTTTCTGTTTAATGTTATCTATATTGTCTGTAAAACAGAAGTACTAACACTGATTTCTTAATATTGTACTTGTGTTTTAAATCTTAATAACATAATAGATAGTTAAGAAGGAATATTCACTTAAATTCCATAGTAGTATAATATTATACTGTATTAAGTGGATGAAACACATCATTCATAAATAAAGTGATATTCCAAAGAAAGAGACTGAGTATGACATGATAAGTTGGAATTTATATTGATTGTATCTTTAGCCTTACAAAAGTAATCAATAAACTAATCAGGTTCAATTTATATTGTGATGAGTAGTCCGACCAAATGAAAAAAATACTGAAGCTCCACTGGCAGTACCTCAGTCTGGTAAGATGCTGATTTTACTGCATCTACAAAGTCTGCAAAATCATATATTTTATATCCACATCTTTTCACTGACTGTTCTACTTTGTGATGAAAGGATCAGAAGCCATTAACGAATGGCCTGGTTCAAAATATCTTACCAAAATTTCATTAGTACTTACTTCATTTGAATTAACAATGTGAATCAAAAATGAAAAGAATGTCCAATTTTTGTTCTGGACCGTGCAGTTGTCCAACCATAGAGTAATTTTGAACAATCTCTCTTGTACTTGAAAAAATTGTAGAAAGTGCTTACTATTTCTTCTTTGCTCCTTTTAAAGAGAGCCTCGTGCCGGACAGCTGCAAACGGCTTGCACATTTTTTGTTTTTGTTTTTTTCCCAACAGGAACGAAGCTTTCATGTAGACAGACAAATACTTGTGAATATAGCTACCTTAAATGTGTCCAGTCTTGGCAACAAGATAACTTTTTGAAGATCTGCATAATAAATTATTTTGTTAACCTCTTCAATTTTTTCAGCATCTTCTCTGTATTTGGCCCGAGATTTTGATGCTCTCTCAATATTTTTTCCACATTTTACAAGTTTAAAAATTAGTGTCCAAATTTTCCTTTGTGTGGCATTGAAGATTTCACAGTTTATCAAAAGATATGTCCATTTCACTGGCTACCGTTCTGTACTTTTCATATGAACATTTGTAATTAACATTCTGAGTAATAAAATCATGGTGCATGGCAGTCAGAGTTATATCACTTGGTAAATAAAGACGATTAGATGCATGTTCCCTCCGGTAATGTACTAATGTGATATGGTGGGATTAAATGAATTTATGTGTCTACGAATAATTTCATTGTCCATTTCGTTGTCTCTAAAACATACGTGCATATGAACTATCAGTCCAATAGTGATAAAAATATATATTATTTTACTTACATGGTGATTATAATGGTGTTTCTAAAATAAGGTTGAGTAGAATCAATATTCTGCGTCTTGGCTACATAACAACTAACAAGCAAATGAAAATTGACATGTTTTCAATAATAAGCTAGAAAAATTAATCGGAACACGCCTTGCATATTAATTTTCATGATCAATGAATTAATTATAAGAACTATGTTTAAACTATGGGAACTGAGCATTCGGGTAGTGACGATTACATGCTGAGAACGGATTAAAACACGAAGGATTTGTTACTAATGCAGTTACGTCTAATTTGACTAGAATGGCAAATAGGAAATACTAAGCGAAAAGAACGTATGCCTGAAAAACGGCCTTTTTGCTTAGAAAAATGAACTTCCGCCAAATTCGCATAGGAATTCATATTAATTTTGAGATACGGCTTTCATTAAATCACATCTTAAAGGCACAATTTATTGAGAAACGGCCATTTCCTTTAGGAAATATATATATTAGCATCTGAACTATCCAATTATTTCAAAAACTGATTTTCAGAAAATCCTTGAGATACGCCCTTTTGGCTGGGGAGGGCAGAATATGCAAGCTTAATAATGAACTGATGGTGTGGCTGTGTTTTCTTTGGGATATGGGATTGAAATTGAAGTAACAATATGTATACTTATTACTAATTTCGGAAGTTTCCTAGTACCCGGTTCTCGTTGCATAAGCCATTAAGTCAGCCATTGTTGTATATTCATAAAAAAGATGTATATTTTCCCTGGACCAAAAAATTTTACAAACTGACTAAAATCACATCTAGTACCAAATTATTAAAATTCTTCTCAGGAGAAACATTAAAAAAATTAGGCGTTACATAAACCCTGATATGAATCCGAAAATTAACCTACAACAAAACTGTTTTATGTGGAAAATGAAGATATTATGCGCTACGTTAGACTTTAATCTCTGAGTATTATGATATTAATAAATCTCTTTTATTAGACCCTTTTATACTCGTATTTCTTCAGCATCGTCCAGCTCTCTGCCCTATACAGGGTGAGGGTGAGGTAATTATTATTATTATTATTATTATTATTATTATTATTATTATTATTATTATTATTATTATTATTAGAGATGGGTCGGCACCACAATTTCTCGAAACTCGATATCGATATATATTTTAGAGCTTCCATATACGAAACTGGATAGAACGTTAAAAGTTGGGGGGATTAAAGAACTACAAACAGCATTAGAATTGAATTAAAACCTGTTTTTTTAGGTTACCTGTATTGTGAGGTTTTCTCGTCAAAATATTGTTGAATCTACTATCAGCGCGGTTCATATCGTTCGGATCCACTTGAAAAAACTAGAACGTACTGAATAGCTCTGTCACTTAAAAGCGAAAACTGCAGAAGGATTCTTTAAGCCACAAGTACTTGTTTTAGAATTACTTTTTTATTATTTTCTTCAAATTTTCATTAGTCCCGCATTCAAAGCAACGGAAGGACTTTGCTTGGCGTAATAATAATAATAATAATAATAATAATAATAATAATAATAATAATAATAATAATAATTAGGGGGCGGATGTTGATGACCTCAAAATTTACATAAAATGATCATTAAAATGCCCTTCAACTAATGGAAAAATGACATAAAATTAAAAGAAAATGACATTTAAATATTATTCACCGGTACTCGCACCACAACTTCTTAAAAATTAGTCACTTTGTTTCAACGACTGCCCTGAAAATCTCGGAGAGAAGAGGCAACTTCCTGCAATTTGGCTAAGATAAAGGAAAAGAACATGCAACAAAATGAAGGTTTCAAGGGAAAACTATAGATTTTAATGAGGGTTTACACTGTGTTTCAATCAGGGGTGGTCCATGCCAGTGCCTTCATTCTGTCTCCTCCTCCTTCCGCACTTCACTTTTGTTACCAGATCTTCCAGATGAGGGAGTGTGAATGACGAAACAAATTGTGGCGCAGCGTGTATTCTTGCAATCTTTGTTTTAAAAATACTGTCTACTACAGTAGACATCCCTTCCGAACCATGTTGATGACACAACGTCTTGTTCAGGACATGGTGAAAGTGTCCCCCGTTCCAAACATAAATTCTAAAGACACCCTCGTACCGACAAAAGAACAGTAGCGGTCAAAGTCCTCACTTAAACTAAGCTGCTATCAAGCATTTGATATTACTTCCGTGGTGTGAGGTGAAGCCTTCAGTGGAGTGAGGGATGGACTTTAGAGTCTGTTCCAAACTATAAAACTCAAACTCCATTGTTATTCACTTATTCAGTAGGTAATTGCTACTGATCTATTTGATTAGAAAATGATATAACAGACTTATCGGTAAAGAAGAAAGTAAAATGCATTCCAAATGGTCCCAAAGTTCTTCAAAGTATTAAAAATGACCAAAAAATGCCGAAAAAATATATAAATGACCTGTTAGTTAAAAAAGTAAAAAAAAAATTTAAAAATGTAGTATAAGAAATTACTTTTTTACGTTGATATTAACATAGTAAGGATTTCTATATTAATAGGTATCGTCCTAATGTGAAAATAAGAAGATGACTTTTCATCAACATCCGCCCGCCATGCTAGACGTTAGTGAACATACTGTCAATTGAATCATGGCAGAAGAAGTCTAATGTGATAGAAGTTCACACTTGACTAAAGACTCGCGTTAAGCAAATGACTGACATCGACTTCCCAAGTCGTCGGAAAGATGAGTTCGTCATACAGCAATAAACCAAAGACGTTGTAGTTATATATCATAAACTAAGATTCGGCACCTACGACTATTGTATGTGAACAGATAAACTATTCTTCTTGCGAGATGGACAGTCATGCTCCACTCCCTGCAGACATTTTCCACGGAACGTGCCATCCGGAACGACTTAGGAATTCTAACGGATCAAGAGACGATGCTGAGTGACCTCGTTAAATAACAGACTTACAAGCTGCCGGAAAGAAAAAAAAAAGTGGATACATTTTAGCTTTCCACGTTCGAATGTAGAAAGTTGCACTGTCTGTACTGCATTTTAGGCACTGCCTCTGAGAGCGTGGAAATAAAATATAGGTTATGCACATAATTATAATCAATCAGACGGAGTGTAATCTAACTCGCATCCCAGCACACGAGTCTCTTTCCCTAGTCCATCTATGCTGATTGTCACTAGCTGTATCAAATTAAATTAAAAATTTTAGGCGGCTTTTACAAGTCTTTCAGAACTTTCGAAACAATTCCAGGAATTTTCAAGTAATTCACTGATTCGATTATTATCGAAGTTACTTGCAGTATTGTAGGTTTACAGAGAGATCTGCTTGCGACAGAGAACATTTTCAGACAAAGTGAACTCTAAATCATCCATAGAATCCTCTCATTTAGGTAAGACTAGTCTAATGTAATTGCGTCAATCTAAATCATGGGACACATCACTTTACTTTTGTTCTAAAGCGAGACAAATTACGCCGTTTATAGTACTTAAAACTTCACCATCGTCGATTAAAATTTTAACATTTATTATTCCACATTTCTGAAATTTTCTAGGAACAACAGGAGTCCATGCAGTGGGAAGGCATCGACGCCGACAGTGACATGCAGCCCATGGAGTGGGACTCTTTAACTAACCCTGTCGAACATCAGGATAACAGACAATGGAATTAATGATGGTGGACTAAACGTTTCGCCAACAAGGTAAGGCCTTGCGACTTTCATCTTCTTTATTACGTCAATAATCGAATTAGCATGAACTATTACTCAAGAAATATTCCTGGTCCGCATTGCAGTAGCAGGAAACTGAGGGTTTAAGATTATTTACCTCTAGAAATGTAAGGCGTTTGCTTTGAGAAATATACACTTTAAATTATTGCATGTTCATAACGTATTGAACGGGCAATTCTTCTTAATTCTTGAAATTAGTTTGTAGAGATTTTTTGATAGCTTCTATGTTCAAATGTGTGAAAACATGTCCATTTCAACGACGATAAAACATTATGTTCTTCCTTATAGCGTTTTGTGTCTTTTAGGGTTTAGGCAATATCAAGACTCAAGGGGTTTTAGTAGCACAATAAAAATTATCTCATGCATACCTGTGTGTCCCCCACTCCACAAGAATATAAAAATTGAAATTATTTTTTTTTTAGAATTATATCAATCCTATAGTTATTAATTTAATAAATTGTATTCTGTTCACGATTTGTCCTTTGTATTTGTTTCACAACTTCTCTTATCATTGCATAAGTGAATAATATTGAAGTGTTAGTTTGCTTTATCTTGATAGACATTTGACTTCATCTTGTTTCTGCTTCGCATCTAGATAATGAGCAAACCAAAAATTAATTAATAGTATTTATGAACTTAAAAATGGTGTCGTTCTAATAACAAATGAATTATGTCTTATTTAACGACGCTCGCACTTGCAGAGGTTATATCAGCGTCGCCGGTGTGCCGGAATTATGCCCCGCAGGAGTTCTTTCACATGCCAGTAAATTTACTGACATGAGCCTGTCGCATTTAAGCACATTAAATGCCATCGACCTGGGCCAGGATCGAACCCGCCGCAACCTCGGGCACAGAGGGCCAGCGCTATACCGCCTACGCCACGCAGGTCGACCGTTCTAGTAATCTTATTTATTAATGTAGACAGAACTTCACGTTTATTTCTTAGTATGTATGTATTTAATGTCTACCCACTTCACTTTACGTGATTCGGGTTTCACATATTGCGGATAGATGGCAGAACTGTGCCCCATTTTTCTAGTTGCACACCACTTCGGCGGGTCACGCTGTACATGATGTGTATCTGTTGAAAATTATGTCTTGTACAAGAGTGAGTGTATATGTAAGTATAGTATATGGAATGAGTGATGATGATGAAGATGAGAAAGAGAGAAGGAAAATCCCGGTGCCGGCACGTAGCCTACTCCTGTCGAATAGCACTAAGAGGGCCGTCAAGCTTAACGCCCCTAATCGACAGACGAATCCCTAACAACAGTGACATATGCCTTCTCTTCATATGCACTGCGGAGAGATTTGAGATTTAAGATTTATTTCTTGTAATAATGTTAATTTTACATTCAATGACGTAACTTTAATCTTAAATCCTGGAAGACTAACTTTCTTGGTGTTATGTTCGATAAGTATCTCAGTTATTCTTTCGCATGGATGACCTTTATGGGGGGCAAAGGCTAATTGGGATTTCCTGGTCTCTGATCGGGTCAAAAACCCTGATGGAACTGATATTTAACCGTTGTGGAGAATTTCGGTGAAGTCCGGAGGGCCTAATTAGTCAAATCCACTCTCCTCACCTTCACGCTGGTGCCCCCTGGGATCTTTTAAGATGCGAAAGAGAGAGTGGTGTGCGGATAGCAATGGGAGGCTACCGCATTTACATATCCCAAGAAGATAATTTACGATATGATAAAAATGCCATGATGAGTCTTTCCCTGGTAAAAAATTCCGGACGTAAACTATCCCCCCAATCGGATGTCCGGGAGGGGGATACTGGGGAAGGACGCGTCATGACGCAAAGCAACGGAGAGGAAGAGAGAAGAACGACGACTGCAACGAGCAATTCGAAGACACCACAGCTACCAAGTAAGTTGGAAAACATGAAGGAAGCAATGAGAAGAAACAGAGAGGATGTGATGGGAATATCAGAAGTTAGGTGGAAAATAGTGGAGAGTTGATGATTGATAGCGGTAGGCTTAATAGGGCTCAGAAGTTGATGGCAATTTATATATATATTTTTAATCACAGACAATGAAGGATACTATATTAACTCGTTTTACTTCAATACGAACCCTTATAGGTAGTCTATACCAATTTTTATTTTGCATATATTTGCATTTTTCGGTCATGTTGTTTACTAGTCATTTTTATAGGAAATGTTGTACTTTTGTTACATTTTTGCCCTTTTCTGCTATTTATCCTGTTCATTAGCTAGCAATCAGTGTGATAACGACGATTTAAACTCAGAATATTATTACTTTTTAGCTGGATCCGAAACAGAAGAAAGGTACATGAAGGACGCAGCCACACAACATCCAGAAATCATCCAGATGAGAACCTCATCCATATATGTGACCGAATCCATATTCTCTGAAGGTGCAGTAATTGTTTATATCAATGGCTGTAGTAATATTTCAAAGTAGGGAAGCAGTAATTAAATACAATGAATATTTAGAAAATAATTTCCTACTCATCTTGATTTAAACTGCAAAACGATCTCCCCTTTTTGTTGTCAAACTCGTCTATGTTATCATCGTAAAATCGAGATTGTTGTAACAGTTCCTTAATAACAGATTTTTCAATTTCAAAACTGCCGACTGTGACATTCGCTCTTGACTTGACAAGATATGATATGATATGATATGATATGATATGATATGATATGATATATGATATGAAATATGATATGATATATGATATAGTATGATATGATATGATATGATATGATATGATATATGATATGATATGATATGATATGGTATGATATGATATGATATGATATGATATATGTAATACGATCAGATGAAACCTTTGCAGTGAGTTGTAAGGCTCTTGCGGCGGTCCAGTGGATAGATGAAGTGTCTAAAGTCTACTCCCCATCTTCGTGACGAGATTCAGTATTTTAAATTATACACATAGGCCTAATTTTATTACGCATGTACATGTTGAATTGCAATTTTCCTTTATTTGTAGCTGTTTATTATTACGTTATTTAATACTTTTATTTAAATTATGAAAATTACGGTATTAGCGGAAAGAACATGTTGTTCAAAAATTAGAATAACACAACTGGATTTATTAAAGAATCTGCACGTGTAACCTTGACTTTTGTTTATCTCGGATTACTGGAGTTGCGCCATGTTAACTTTACAACCAGAGATTTGATAGTTGGTTACGAAGCTGAACAAGCATATTCATAAGCGAAAGTTTTAATATTGTAATTTCAAAGTTATCATAATGTACCTATGTTTATTAATGCGGATTGCATGACCTTGTCGTGGGTAGTACTTGGGTGGTCTATGCTGGTGCAATGCAGCTACTGGTAGGGCTGCTCTTGCCTTACAGACCGAAGATGAGAATCTAGAAAAATAAACAAACCCAGAAGACGAAGTGGAAGAGATATCTTCACTTTAGTTTCAAATTTTGAATATGGGAAGGCAGAACTCCTAGCTGAAGTGAAAGCAATCTTCCTAAGGGAAGAAAACCTGGATACAAAACATGCAAGTTGGGAGGCTGAAAGATGACAACCCCACCACACAACTATATCAGCGTAGCCTAGTAAGGTGGCCAGGCGAAACACTAATTACTGCAAAGCGATGTATGAAGGTGGAGGAAAATATTGTTGGCGTACTTGGGGAAAAGGAAAGGATCATGAAACTGAAAACGATTAGAAAAAGAAAACCTTTCAGTATAATCCCAGAGGAATAAGAAAAGTGGGAAGACTTTGGAAAAATGAGTCCTGTCGTAAATAACGCCGGAACAAGCTGATTAGGCTAATCCATGTAGTTGATGATGATGATGATGATGATGATGATGATGTTGACGATGTTACTACTTTGCAACGCAGAAAGGGAAAAGGGCTTACTTTATTCAGAAATATGTAGATAATTTAATGTGGAATAACATCAAATGAAATATTATCATGAAATAATATCTTAATTAATAATCTATCTGCCTAATTATAATCCCCAAATTTACTTTCTCCTCATTAGGTTAGGCGGTAACATAGATATGGAGTTCTAACTCCTTCGTCCCCATGCGCCTTCATTACATGTAAAGGTGACACTTTTATCTCTACCTTCACTACTATTATAATTTTAAAAAGTCACATTCCAACACAGTGATCCCACATTTTCCCACGGACTCCGTACAAATTGTTTCAATATGTTGTAAAATTAAATATATTATTTATGAGCTGAATACAAGTTCTTACTCTACAACGTTTCAGTTTTGTTCTGTTTGTTATTGGAATAGAATTTTTTGTAGGTATATTTAATGCTAGTACTGGAGTAACTACTTCATTGAAATACCACCATATCATGAGCAACCGGTTATGTAACTGTTTTATAAATTGTAACTTTCAGTTTTCTGAAAGAGTGAATGACAAAAAGTTCTCAATCGAAAAATAATCAGGAGTTCCCATATTTATTCTGCGCTTAATTTCCTCTCCAGTGTCATTTTTGCAAGTTAACTTGAACCTTACATCCCCTAAGTCTGGCTTTCAAACTGCTCGGTACGGCATGTACTCATCAACGTAACGGCACGGTAAAGATGCCCCTCCCTCGGGTAACGAGACTCTTTTCAGAAAACGTTGGTTCTTTCACTTCACGGCTCTCTACTGTAAAAGAACTTGGTTCAATACAGACATCATCTCACGACGCACTGGTTTTGAGAGGAGAATATAGATTCGTAGCAGGTTTTAATTAACATGTAATGAGTAAGTATTTAAATATAATCGTGTGTACACTCCTCCTCTCTCATCCGAGCTGGGGACTGGCAATGGCGGAGTTACTACAGCTATTTCTATACATTATCTAGGCCTACATTACTTACACCTACGGCTATAACAATATTTTACAGGCTTATTATATGAATTTACATTAATTTACAATTATACACAATCCATATCCCTATCATTGCTGCCATCATCGTCATCGTCTTCATCGCTCGATCCAAAATCATTTATTATTTCATCAATGGCATCATCCATTCGGAATTATCTTCTTAATCGTAGGTACTACTTTCTGAACAAAATAGGATTTTTCGATTGTATCCCGAATGACATGTTGATCGAAGTCGTCCACTTCAACTTTACACAAGTCCTAATTCTGGAATGAAATAGTATGTTTTGCAGAACTATAACAAAATAAATTACAACAGTAATTCATTATGTCGCTCACAGTACACACACTATTGTACATAACTATTATAGCAATAATTTCTAAACATTACATACCTATTATTTCCCGGAGTAGTGTGAGGTTCAATCGGTTGTAATTCAATATTATTCTTAATTCTCTTCACGGAACTAATACTTTTGCCAGAGTATTTACCCGCTCTCTCATATTCCTTATCGAAAGGTTCCAGCAAATATTTTTTTTTAATTTTTCCACCTCGCAACACTTATATCATATTTGCGATAATTTCTCTTTCTCCGCTGTGGATGACAGCGTTACTTTTTTTCCGCGGTGGTGTGATTTCACCATAATTACTACCATGTGGTTGCTGCTCCATATTAACACTACTGGTACGCAGTGAAGGAAATAGTTCTATGTTTTTTGACAAGAGATTATGATGCGAAGCATGCGCAAACATTTCAGTTGACTCCACCCACGTTACGCGCTTCCTTTCCTCTGCCTCTCTGGCCCCGCTCAGAAAGTTCAAGATAACTTGCTATTTACTCTTGCTCCAAGGTGTTTGGACGTACCTTTTCAATGGGTACTTACTTACAAATGGCTTTTAAGGAAACCGGAGGTTCATTGCCGCCCTCACATAAGCTCGTCATTGCTCCCTATCCTGTGCAAGATTAATCCAGTCTCTATCGTCATATCCTACCTCCCTCATATCCATTTTAATATTATCCTCCCATCTATGTCTCGGCCTCCCCAAAGGTATTTTTCCCTCCTATCTCCAAACTAACACTCTATATGCATTTCTGGATTCGCCCATACGTACTTACATGCCCTGTCCATCTCAAACGTCTGGATTTTATGTTCCTAATTATGTCAGGTGAAGAATACAATGCGTGCAGTTCTGCGTTGTGTAACTTTCTTCATTCTCCTGTAACTTCATCCCTCTTAGCTCCAAATATTTTCCTAAGCACCTTATTCTCAAAACCCTTAATCTCTGTTCCTCTCTCAAAGCGAGAGTCCAAGTTTCACAACCATACAGAAGAACCGGCAATATAACTGTTTTATAAATTCTAATTTTCAGATTTTTTGACAGCAGACCACATGACAAAAGCATCTCAACCGATTAATAACAGGTATTTCCCATACATTTTATTCTGCGTTTAATTTCCTTCCGAGTGTCACTTATACTTGTTACTGTTGCTCCAAGATATTTGAATTTTTCCACCTCTTCGAAGGATAAATCACCAATTTTTATGTTTCGATTTCGTACAATATTCTGGTCATCGTAGACATCAGGAACACGAAAATCAGAATGTGAATATTCGGTTGCAAAGTTCCAATCGTACATTGCAACTGCAATGACTACATCTGGGAAACAAAAGAAGAAAAAGCGTCGTTCCAATGAACATCAAGGGATCTCTCCGAAACTAAGAAAATTTGCGATCCGACCAGTTGACGATGTCCGGTATGATGGTTGTCAGCACTGGCCCCAGTACTCTGCCAAAGGCAGATGCAAATATGGCTCTAAAGGCTTTACTCAGGTAGTTTGCTCAAAATGCAAAGTAAATCTGTGCATGACTTCGGGAAAGAACTGCTTTCTCAATTTCCATAACAAGCAATCCGACAAAGATACTAAATTCTGAATGTTTGTAATGCTTTGTAAGACATGACTGTGGATTTTTATTATTTTCTAAAATAACTCATTGTAATGGTAACACATTTCTATTTTCTGTTGACATTCTTCGTCTAGTAATTAAAACATTGTAAGAAGTTTATTCCTGTTTTATAATACTTTGTGTCTTTCCGCTATAATAACCACTCCACCCCAATGTAGCTCTGAAGCTACAAGTTAAATTTGTGTAACCATACGAGGGATGTTTTTTTTTTTTTTTTTAAAGTGCACATATGTATGTGTGAAAATACACTCCACTGTTCCGATAAAGAAGAGAAATTAAATTTCACATTATTTTTTATACATTTGGGTTTTTAAAGTGTAATATGATATTCAATGAAAGCCACTGAATGCAATGACACATGCTTAACCATCAAGTTCATTTTCCTTTTTACAGAATTACTGGTTGTCGACTGTGACGATTATACATCAACATCATCTGCCACCCCTGCAGCAGCAGAGGAAAACTGTGGAGAAACGGAGAGAAAGGAGAAGGGTAATGTCTTCTTTTAAATTATTTTGGCGGTTTTGTTGTTATTGTTGTTTGGGGCGTAAGAAATAGTAAATTTTTAGTGTATGAATAGAGCTGGAACAAATTCTTCCTAAACAAGATAGCAGGACAACCATAACATTCAATTTGAAAATGCGTGATGGTGCTTATTCCATCTTAATAAAACTGCACTGCACGTAAGAAATGTAACTTCAGTTGCTAACTACCAAACTGTGCACTTAAGAAGACACTATAATACTGTTATTGAACGGTACCTTGTTTACGAAACATTGTTACCTCTTAATAAATTAGAGGCGGAAATAGGGTTTAAAAAGTAACATGCTATAACTGTACTTCAATGTAAACTGCAATGTCGCCAAAAAATATAACGATCGATTCCCAATTTAGAGAAGGAATGACTCTCTCTTATACTTCATCTAGTCTTCTTCTTCTCTGTGTCCTTCCGGTGTCCTTTGGATTCCCCTGGTTCCCATTGTACTCGTCTTATTCTCTTCGCATCCACTATGCTGTTCATTAACGCCTATTATTCTCTTGATATTTCTCTCGTTCCCATTGTATTCCCTAAGTAACGCTTGTATACCCATTGTTATTGTTGGATTCCCCTTTCTTGTTCTTGAATTTTTCTTATTCTCCTTGTATTTCATTTTCCATTAGTATTCTCCTCATCTTCCTCAGCTTACCTCTTTTTTTCTTTCATTCCCCTTGTTCTCCTTGCATATCCTCTATTCTACTTACAGTAACATTTTCCCCCATTATACAAGAGTCATTAAATAATTAGTGGCAACAATGTTTATATGTGGCGATCAGCGGTAAATTATGAAGGCTGACAACAATGAGAAAGAAGAGCATCTGATGTGTGTTATCTGTGAGTTTGAAGACGTAATCTGATTTATAAGACTTCTGTAGTGAGCTTAATTAGTAGACACTTATCTGTAATGCTCTAAAATGTTTAGCAAATACGAACAAAGGTGCTTCATTAAAATTCAGATTGCAAGAGGCTCGACAATGCCATACAGCATTACTGGAAGCTTGTGGTAGAGAGACTTCACCATATGGTACCGTGGCTAGGTGGGCACATGCATTTTGTAACGGGAGGGAAGAGGTCATCAAAAACGTGGAGCTGGCAGACCGCAATCGGCAAGTGATGAAACCCTATAAAAGCACTGCAGGGGCACCTATGACATATATATATATACACACACACACACACACACACACACACACACACATACATACATATATATATATGTGTGTGTGTGTGTGTGTGTGTGTGTGTGTGTGAATTTGGGAGATGAGTACATCGAAGACTCATTTTATCACCTACTCTGTTCAACATCTATTTGAAGGATTTAGTGAAGAACAGTTTTCAAAATATTGGAGGAGTGAAAGTAAGGGGCAGAAGAATAAAGTGTATTACATTTGCTGCTGATATGGCGGTGTTAGCTGAAAAGGAGATGATACAAAGTGATATGCTACTGGAGCAAAATGACAGCTGTGAGCAATATGGGATGAAGATAAATGTAAATATGACGAAGATCATGGTTATAGAAAGAAATATAAAGAAGGTAAACTTGCGAATTCTAAATGAGGCAGTACTGCTAGAGGACAGCTTCAAATACTTGGGGTGTATTACAAGCAGTAACATGAGCTGCTGCCAGGAAGTCAAAAGGGGGATAGCAATGGCCAAGGAAGCTTTCAATAGAAAAAAGAGCATCATCTGCGGACCTCTGCAGAGAGAACTAAGGAAGAGACTAGTGAAGTGCTTTGTATGGAATGTGGGGGGGGGGGCAGAAACGTGGACGTTACAACGAAGTGAAGAGAAGCGAATAAAATCATTTTAAATGTGAATATAGAAAGGAATGGAACGTGTGATGTGGACTGAAATAATACGAAATGAAGCTGTGTTGGAAAGAGTGGCTGAAGAAAGAATGATGCTGAAACTAATCAGGAAAAGGAAAAGAAATTGGCTGGGCCACTTGCTGAGAAGAAACTGCATACTGAAGGGTGCAATGGAAGGGGTGGTGAACGGGAGAAGAGTTCGGGGCAGAAAAAGGTATCAGATGGTAGACGACATTAATATAGGCAATATGGATCATAAGAGGAGACAAAGAGGAAGGCAGAAAATAGGAAAGTTTGGAGAAAGCTGGGTTCGCAGTGAACACTGGACAGAACACTGAATGAATGAATATATTTCTTTTTGTTCCCGTAAAATACCGCAGTTCACGGAGAGGGAGCTATTACATTTCTGACGAGGACTAAGTGATTTTTCTGAAAGGAAAGAGCAGGAAAGAGCAAGTTTTAGGCCACATATGAGGAAAAGAGGTAGTGTTGACATTATGTAATTGTAAGGATTATTAATGATAATTTATACAGAGTGTTTTAAAAATGGACTGAAAGTAATCCCAGTGTTAGGGAAATTTTAGCTAACAACAATTAGAGGTTGAATTGTACCGTAATTTTCACGGAAAATATGTTATATGCAATCAGACCTTGTGAATCACCATTATCGTGTCCTGAAAATTGACACCTGGTCCCAGTAGGGGACATCCTAGGAAATAGTTTCAGGAGAGCAGCAAGAGTCGTAGAAGACGAAAAGTGGAAACATTATTCGCAAGTATGAGTAGACGCAAACTAACTTCTGCTGGTCAGATTAGCTTACGATCAGAATAACGTTAAAATTTTGTTTTAGAGAACATTTTTATAACGATTTTTTTTGTTTTCAATTTTGTTTGAAGAAGACAAACTTTCTCCTAAGTAATGGTTCGATTTTTTTTGAGGGGGGAGGGAAGTCAAGCCTAATAATAACTGATAGGCTTTGGGCAGTAATAATTCCACTTTCTGTTAAAGAAACTAAAACATCGGTGCCATGACTGTGTAAAACTCCATTTCCGAGTTATTCAGGATATAAAAATCACTCCGATCATATCGAATCCGCTCTTCTCTACATGACTTGTAGATGTCTGAGCTACTGAGGCGAGACGGAAGACTTCACTTCTACGCGGCATGTCAGTATCCCCACCAAAGTCTAAATGTATATAGACGGCCCAGTTCAAAAGGGAAACAACTCAAAATTTAAAGTTATGGGAAACCTGAATTTTAAAGTCTCATGTTGCTGTGAAAAATGCAACTAACACGTTCTAATTATTTGAAACTTGTAGCATAGCTATATGAAACACTATTAACAGAATTACGGAGTAATTTCAACGATCCTTTGGTTTCTCATAGCAACATATTGCTTTAAAATGTAGTTTTCTCAAAACTTTCAATTTTCTCTTCTTTCAATAGCTAGCAATCACTGTGATAACGACGATTTCAACTGAGAATAATATTGCTTTTCAGCTGGACGCGAAACAGAAGAGAGGAACATGACGGACGCAGCCATACAGACCAGCGAGCTCAATTTGTACGTGGAGCCCAGAGTAATGGTGATGGCTCGGGCGTCCACACAAACTATCGAGTCCGTCTTCTCTCAAGGTACAGTAATTGTTTACATCAATGGCTGTAACAATATTTAAAAGAAGGGAAGCAGTAACTAAATACAATGAATATTTATAAAATAATTTACCTACTCATCTTTCATTTAACTGCAGAACGATTCTACCTTTTTGTTCATCAAACTCGTTTATAACGTCATAGTATAACCGAGATTGTTGTGACAGTTGCAGTTTTATGACCCAAAGACATAGTAGAACGATGGTAGGTGGGGTACGCCCTATTACTCGCATTTTGAAAAACTCGATTTTTGGCCGGGTTTTGAGATGATCGGTACCACTGTGAATCGGTCCCTATCCTGAGCAAGATTAATCCAGTCTCTACCATCATATCCCACCTCTCTCAAAGCATTTTAATATTATCCTCCCATCTACGTCTCGGCCTCCCCAAAAGGTCTTATTCCCTCCGGCCTTCCCACTAACACTGCATAAGTTAAGCATTTCTGGATTCACCCATACGTGCTACATGCCCTGCCCATCTCATACGTCTGGATTTAATGTTCCTAATTATGTCAGGTGAAGAATACAATGCGTGTAGTTCTCGTTGTGTAACTTTCTCCATTCTCCTGTAACTTCATCCCTCTTAGCCCCAAATATTTTCCTAAGAAACATTCTCGAACATCCTTAATCTCTGTCCCTCTCTCAAAGTGAGAGTCCAAGTTTCAGGAAAAACAAAAATTGAATAGACTATAGTGGACTTTATGTTTTCAGTAAACAGCTGAATACATTAAGAAGTTCTGTTGATTGATTGATTGGTTATGTAGCATATGTTTATTATTGGGGTTTGCATGACCTTGTCGTGGGTGCTCTCAAACTACACGTTAAAAAATGTAATCTTACGAGGGATTCTTTTTTTTTTTTTTTTTTTTTACAAAGTGCACGTTTGTGTCCAAATACACTCCATTATTGGGATAAAATATATAAATTAAGTTTTACATAATTTTTTTTTTTATATATTTTGGGTTTAAAGCCAGTGCATGCAATGACACATCCTTAACGATCAAGTTCATTTTGCTTTTTGCAGAATTAATGATTTCCCATTTCCACTATGACGATTATACGTCATCATCATCAGCCAACTCTGCAGCAGAAGAGGAAAACGGAGGAGAATCGGAGACTGGAAGAAAGAAGAAGGGTAATATCTCCTTTTCAATTATTTTGTTGCTGCTGTTAGAAACGTAAGAAGTAGTACATTTTAAGTGTATGACTATACCTATATTAGAAGTAACCGTTACTACGTGCTTCATCTTTTGATTCTTTTTCAGACTTTACTTTTATGATTAAGTTGTTTTTAATAGTTTAGTGACGTACATGTTGTCATGCTACTGTCCGTCCGAGTGGTTACGTCGCAGGGAAATCAATGACAACTACTTAATTAAGAAGGCTCTTCTCTTTAAATTACTTTAAACAGTTGTATAATAGTGCTTAAACTGTCTTTTAGCCCGACATGAAACAACTGACAAGCTGGCAAAGCCGACGGAGGTGGAATCCGCCGAGGAGCGCGTCAGGCTGGAGGAGCTGCGGAAGCAGGAGCTGGAGCGTTATGTTCGTTACTTCGATTTCGGTTGCCGGGAAGGTACAGTAACTGTTTACATCCTGAGGAAGTGCCATAAGCAGAGTCCGTGGAGCTCAAACTGCTAGTCTGCAGCCATTGTTATTCCATTTCAATACGCTTAGAACAGGAACATTTAAATTAAAACTCAATTCGGGCCTGTGTCCGTGACCTTAAAATTAAAAATATTCTATTCTGTTTTAGGCTACATAATTTCCTATAAAATTATATATGGAAAATAGCGAGCGCTCGAATAAAACTGGATGATTTGTCAGCATTTCCAACGCAAAGGATTGCGGTACTCTTGATATCCATGAAATCTGTGCACAAGTTCAGCAGACTTGAATACTTACAGGTACCGAATAGGACGTTTCTTCAGTGACATCATTCAGCCAGTTCTCACCAGTGGCCCGACTCACTTTTTGAATTTGTCGCAGTTCGCAGAACTTGTTCTTAAATGTCTCAAGTTGAAATAAAGTAGGTTCTTGACAGAAAGGGAGGACATTCATTTAACACTGTAACACAAAATTCTCTAGCTTTTTAATATGGCAGTAAATATGCTTCCAAGACGTTACGTCCATTGAAACCATGTTCATATGACTTATGTCCTCTAATATTTTTGTCCACTTTCATTTATATCCACATTTTATGTGCGTCCATTTTTTGGGTCCATGACTGTTATGTTCATTTTTGTTTAAGTCCACTTTCATTTATGTCCACTTTTATTTAAGTCAATTCCTTTTGTACCACTAGAAGATGTTCAGGCTGTTTTTGATAGCCTTACAGATAATATTGAGCCTGACGTAATGGATTTAGCATTGTACATGGAAAGAACTTACATCCGAGGAACAAAAAGAACAATGCCAGCTAGATTTGCACCTGAAATATGGAACACTTATAATCAGGTTCTGGCAGGACAACATCGAAACCTAACGTAGTCGAGGGCTGGCACAACTGCTTTCAGAAACATATCGTCACACATCGCGCTTCGGTCTGGAAATTCATGGAATTTATCAAGAAAGACCAAAGGAATAATGAAATTATAATAATCTAATTGCTTGCCGGGCATTTTAATGTGCGACACCCTATTAAAAAATCATGTCCACAAAATGTAAGTCGAGTTGAAGAGATTGTTCGGAATTACAACCACTGCAGCGAAGAAGTACACATCACAACTTACCTCAAAGCTATTAGTTATCATCTGAAGCTATATGAAGATAAAAAGGCAGAAGAGATTGAGTAGAGAATTGAAGTAAATTTGTAGATGGACATAATGTATTGTACAATCATATATTGGACATAAAATCTGTACAATTGGACTAAAATAAAGTGGACATATACTTCATAGGACATATATTTATGGATATAGTGTAATTGACTTTTATGTAATGGACATAATAAAATTGACATTAAAATTGTGGACAATATAAAAAGGACCTAATGTCTGTGTTTCGTAAACATAATCATATCATATTATTAAATTTTTGTTTCTCATCCAAGTGTGCAGTCAGTCACAACAGGAATACAATATCGACGGCCCAGTTCTAAAGGGAAACAACTCAAAATGCAAAGTTTTGAGAAACACGCAGTTTGAAGCTTTATCTCGGTATGAACTTAATCCAAATTCAAATCATGTTTTATATATGCCGTAAGTTTCAAATTAGAGTGTCTTAATTGGAATTTTCGCAGTAACATGAAGCTTATGGAATTCAGATGTAGTATTCTTACCGATTATTGTGATTTTCAGTGCTCGAAATGCATACAAATATATATAATAAAAGTTTTATGTCTCTCCTGAAAATTTTGGAAAAATCACATACGTGGTATTAGATCTAGGCCATCGATATGCTAATTTGGGACTTCATGCCATATAATACTGAAAATATGCTACAGTGCATGCTCAATTCTCTGTTATATATAGATATGCCTGAAATAAGCAAAAATATGTACAATTAATTTTGAATATTCGTCATTACAGTTGTTCAAAACATTAAAAAAAAATCGTATGGCTTGCAAATGAACAGTAAATAGCCCCATTAATATTTCATTCACTGAAAGCCAGTGAATGCATTGGATGTTTAACAACAAAGTTTGGTTTGCTTCTTGCAGACAACTACCCGGAGGATTTTCAAGCTCCCATGACAGCGCCCATGCCAGCACCATCATCCGAAGATGAAAAAAAAGAAGATCATGAGGAAGATTCCATGTCAATAGGCCTACCATCATTTGCGGAAGAAGAAGAAAAAGAACAAGATGATGAGGAGGGAAATAGAAGACGTGGCTGCTGGTCCTGTTTAAAATATGTATTTTGTGGTTGTTTTCGCCGTCTTTTTAGACGTAAGTAGTCACAAATTTTATGTCTAAGTGCCATTTACAGATAGATCGCCATCGGCGTGTTCTACGTTTCCTTCCCACTTGTTCACAGTTAATCAATTCTGTTACACTAATAGTAAATTACGTGCACTTCTTAATGTTACCAACCATTAAAACGTTCGTTTTGTTTGACGGCCTTTTTCTCTATGTGCTAAAAATATGTCTGAACCTCAGGCTCCGTGCTTTGGGTCCACTCACTGTGGTGACATTTAAGAGCGTATGGTCGCATTTTCCATTTAATTTATAGGCACATCACGCTTAGAAATATTTGGAACTGTATATTATGAATTTATCATTATTATGCCAAGCAACAGGAAAGAAGTATACGTTTTTTCTTGGTTCTTATTTTTTCACACTTCGTCCCAAGAAATGTCTTTTTCTCTTCCTGCCACTAGAGTGCATTTAAATTAACGTGTGAATGAGAACAGACTTTCAGCAAGGTAAGTTCATGCATTTCCTTTCTTTTCTTGAATGCAGTTAGTATTTACGAATGTTCTAGCATTTTTAAATGTTAAGAGATACTTTGTCTTAAACTATGTTAACAACACCGTCCTAGCTTGCCGTTTAATAAGAACACGTGATAAAAATTGAAATATATATATTTTTTTAAACTTAATGTTTGACAGTAAAATCATGACCACTTAACCAAGCCGAACAATCGAGGGCTCAGAATAACAAGGTTCTATCTACTGTTTTGTAACTGTTACCGGAGGGCATTTTTAAAGTTTGTTTAGAAGTAAAATGAAAACGGAAAACAGTTTTAATCAGCACTCTGGTATGTTAGCTTCGTAAATGATCTGTTTATCATTTCGTGAACCTAAAATATTTGGAATAATGTTATTTTATATTGTACTGAGTTGAAATAACTGGCAACAAGATTACACATATAGAATTTCGAAATAACTCATCTTTTGACATGGGCAATAATATTTTGAGGGATGCATATTTTAGAAAGTGTCATTTCCAATGAGCTTATGTACATTCACATACTACATTAGGAACATGATAAAAGTATCACTGAGTTGCTTTTTGATATGCATACAATTCGTTTTCTCCTCTATTTCAGAAATGTGTATATATACATATTCAGGTGTGCTCAATCGAAAGCAAGTTACATAATTACTGACATTGCGAAAATCACGGACTTCCTAAGCCTAAACAAATGTCTGCCACTATCCTTGAGCTTTGTTTTCATACGGTCAGTACGAATGCTAGTCGCACTGAAATTGCTGTTGCTTAAAATGGAATGGCATGTTAGTGCTTTTCATAGGAATATGTGGGATAAAAACATCATCTTCGTTTTTCCCGTTAATATTTTTACTTCTATTATGTTTTGCATGAGTTTTTTCTTTCCAATTCCTGTTCCATTGCATAATTTTGTTGGGTCAATAATTCGCAATATTGGTGATTGAAAATTAAGTACTTAATTATGCGTTGGCAATCCTTGTGGTTTCAAAGAATTCAAGTATTCACTTGGTAAAACCAAGACAATCTTCAATACTCAGACCTGAATGCTGGTATCGATAATAGCCAAAATGGCGCCGGTGGTGGTCCAAGCATGATTACCACGTGGTTTCGTTTTGATGTTTTCTTGTGTTAATTACGTCGTGAAATGGGCCGTTCGTGTTGTGTATCGGGTTGTAATTCTAATACTGGATCTGTCTCTCATATTTCAGCGTTTAAGTTCCCGAAAAATACAACTTTACGCGACAAACGGTTTAACTGTATAATCGTGACAATTTTCAAGTTGAGGAATTTACAGTTTGTTGTTGTTCAGCCAACTGTTCGAAGACAGGTTCGAACCTCACAAATGATAATAACAAGGCACCACTTATGAGGCAACTAAGCCAGGATATAATGGGGTAGAGTGACCAGTTCCTATCTTCCTAAAATGACAGTGTTGCATATAAATCATTTTGAGCCTAGATTAGTTGTTAGGAAAGATATTTTTCCTATCATAAATGGTGATGCTTTTCGTATTCTTCAGGAAATTTCGAATCTTACCTAAACAACCATAATTTCATTACTAACCTTTATACTGTACTGTCGGTTATTCTAGCATCCAGAAAGAATCCAGATAAACGGAAAGGGAGACAGATGGAGACGTCGAGCAGCCACGATCGGGACCCCAGAACACCAAGCCTGATCACACTGTGGAGCGGCGCCGATCCTTCTTTAGGTACAGTAATTGTTTACATCCTGAAGTGGCAGCGCTTCCAGCTACGCCTAAGTTCGATTGCTGGTAGCGAAGAGGAGATTTATCGAGTAGTGCCATTCAGCCAGTTGGTCCAAACCACTTGTTAAATTTGTCGCAGTTCGTGAAACCTGCTGTTAAATATTTGACTTAAGTTCTTTACAGAAAGGAAGAACATTAATTAAACACGCTATTCTCTAGCTTTTTAATGTGGTAGAAAATATAATGCTAAAAACTCGAAGCGAATTACATTCTATTCAAGTGTGCAGGCAGCCAGGACAGGAATATATTATGCCTGTAGCCTTGAAACAGACTTACGCTTATTTTGGCTCTCGTTTACTCCTATACTTTCCCCTTTCAATGATGATACAGCAGACACAAGAATGAAACGTAGTAAGTTATTCAAAAACATAATTAAAAAAACAAATGGACTTCCAACTACAAAATGTACTACTGAGCACATTAGTAAGGTACTTCGTTTTCCTCTTGTAATATTTCTCTTACAATTTCTTATTCTACTTAATTGTTCATTAATAATATTGAATGCTTTACAGCCGCTGGGTTGGTAGCTTCGCTTATGTTTGAATCTAAATTCCAGAGCGCAAAGAAATGTCAAAGCGGTCGATAAAGACTTTTTAGTAATGGTGGTTGGTTGATGTTTCGAAAAGTAAAAAGTTAAATTGGTAAATACGTAGTACGTCACCCCCATTTTTTAGGAAAGCCGGGCTGTATTTTTAGTCTACGGAATATATTCGACTTTATGGAATAACTCACTCCCGCCACTCCGTTACAAAAATGTATTATATTTTCCCTCGACCAAAGACAATGCGGCATTGCTACGAAGTGACGCTGAAATGCTGTAATACATGTTAAATTAACTTAATTTGCGGTAACAGTAGATTCTGTAAGTGAGTGTGCAGATGTGGAGCATCGAGCTCTAACAAGCGAGCGGCACTTTGTTCTATTCTTGACTAGGTACGCCTACATCTTCGACAGGTAAGATAATGTGCATGATATATGAGCCGTTCAGAGTAGAAGTGGTGCAAGTCAAAAATGTGTAATGAGGGTTAAAATAAACATTCTGTAAAATACAGCGCAAAGTAGTAACTAATGTTAAATTTATTTAAAGTATTAGTAGTCAGTCGATAGCGAGAAGGCCATATTAATTGCTACTTTACGCTGTATTTTACAGAATTTTTACTTTAAACCTCATTACAGAATTTTGACTTACACCACTTTTGCTCTGAATGGCTCATACATTTGAAGATGTAGCGAGGCAACCCTCCGCCGCTCTGATGTCGGCCAAGTGCACAGATGAAGTGTCGGAAGTCTACCCCTCCTTCTTCCTGACGCGAGTCAAATTTTAAATGATACTCATAAAAACATGTTGATTTCCAATTTTACTTAATTTGAAGCTACTTATTATTCCATATTTCTATTGAGATTATGAAATTTGCGGTAATTTTGGAACACGTTATATATTTTTGTATTTTTCCAGCTTTTTCCACATTGATGTGGATCACTGTTATACCCACAGAAGGTTTGTTCAGCCAGGTGTGATAGTAACGGATAGGTGAAAGACTTAGCGCGGTAGATGGGAAGTGATGTGAAGGATTAACTAGGGTTGAAAAGGTGTCGAGTTGTGGCCCTTTAAATTGGTACTTCGCTTGGAGAGATTTCACAAACATACACTCAAGTTTATACACAAAATTTTCAAATGTGTATAATAAAACCAGACGTTTGCAAAAACATGCAAAATCCAATGCAACTAGAGTTTACTACTATTAAAAAAAAATGAGAATGATATGTAAGGCATTTTGCACCAAGAGCCAATATGTGCATTTCATTTCTTTGTTTATC